>NC_069680.1:73242736-73545767 GCF_023699985.2 Odocoileus virginianus
TACTGGAGTGGGCAGCCATTCCCTTCTTCAGGGTATCTTCCCTACCCAGGGATCACACCCAGATATCCTGCATTTCAGTCAGATTCTTTACTGTCTCAGTCACCAGGGAAGTCCTTTTATACTTATACTATTACATTTTTCTCCTTACTGGTCTGCATGAATTTCCAGACTGTTAAGTTCCTTGAAGATGAAGTCTATTTTATCAATGTATCCTTACTTGCACCGCACTGGGCTCATACCTCCTTAGAAAATATTTTCAAAATTGTTAGAGAGTGAATGGATTTTGGCCTTTCCTGGTGGTCTAGGGGTTTGGAGTCCACCTGCCAATGCAGGACACATGGGTTCGATCCCTGTTCCAGGAAGATCCCACATACCTCGGAGCAGCTAGGCCCGTGTGCCACAACTACTGAGCCCAGGCATCTAGAGCCTGTGCTCCACAGCAAGAGAAACCACAGCAGCGAGAAGCCCACACACCACAATGGAGACTAGCCCCATTCTCCGCAACTAGAGAAAGCTTGCATGCAGCAATAAAGACCCAGCACAGCCAAAAATACATAAATACATAAAAATCTTCAGCAAAAAAGAAGGAATGGTTTCTGCAATCTCCTAAGACGTACTTCTTTTTTCAATTCGTTATTGAATCACTTTAGGGGCTTTGTTGGAGAAAATGCTAGAGTTCAAGCTCAGCTATCTGTAGATTTTCATCATCAGGTTCTACCAGCATCATGAGGCTCACAATGCTAACAGAAGCAACAGACGTAACGTCATGCTGGCATGTGACAACAGACGCTAGGTTTCTCCCGCTATCTCAGAGCAGGGAATAATTTGACAGTTCAATGCTGCCTTTTAGTCAAAATGCTTCTGTGGCCCAGTTCTCATTATGGATAGTAACCGTGTGAGGGCGTGTCACTGCTCCTGGGTGACAAGAGTCCATGTGGAAAGTACAGCTCAGCCTGTTTGCTGCTAGGTTTGGCAGGCAGTGAGTGACAAGAGGTGTTGGGAAGGTTCCCCATTCAAAGGCTCCCTCCAACCCCACACTGTTCAAGCCTAAATAAAGACATTGCTGGAAATGTATTTCTGCAGTCCTGGGCTCGATTCCTTCTCTCCCTATCTCATTTTCTGGCTTTCCTAAAATGTCTATTATCTCAATTAAAAAGATGATTGAGACACAGCACCTGCCTTCAAAAAGCACCCTGTGCAGAGATAAAGAACCTTGTTGCAAATACTTGAAATATACTAAGTACTACAGTAAATATATGTTCAAGGAGGCAGAAAGGTGGAAGAGAATCAGCTTTGCAGGGAATGCACTAGAGCTGGGCATTAAAGGACCTGTATATATGCACAAGGTAGGTGCGTTAGGGAAGGATTCTCATTTGCAATCACACAGGACCTGAAATTATACAGTGCATTTAAAAAACTGCAAGTTGTTAAATAAGGCTAAAAAGATAGATAAAGGAGACATACTACAGAAGGATTGAGGGGGTGAAGGATAGCAGAGTTAAAGTTAAAGAAAGCCTCCCATGATTTACAAAGGTGTTTGGACTCTATTTTCTATGGTGTTCCTCATACTTTTGTGATGTGAACCACAACAAGAAATAGGATTTGTATCATGATTCAGTAGACATACACAGAATTGAAACAGATGTTTCATTAAGCCTCATTACGTACCTAAATTCCTATTATTTTCATTTTATTCTGTTTTATGTTTCAGATACTGGTTATGCTTTAATCTAGTGTCTACTCTCGAGAGGACCTGATCTGTGATAGTGAATATTTTTGTCTTGCTCTAGATCTCAAAGGAAAGCTTTCAACATTTCATTACTAAATGGGGTGTTTGTTATGAGTTTTGTACATTTTCTTGTCAAATTAAGGAAGTCCTATTCACATTTCAGTAAAAGTTTTTAACATGACTGTTAAATTCCATCCAACATTATTGAGGTGATCATTTTTTCCCTTCTATTCAGTTATTAACATCTTCATTAAATTGTTTTTCTAATGTTAAAAGACAGTTTGTATTTAAGAGAAAAGCTTAATCTGGGCATCATGTACTACACTATTATTTCTGGATTTGGTTTGCTATTTTTTGTTTAGAATTCTTTAAAATTTACATATAGAAAAATTTACTCTATTTGGTGTACAACTCCTTGAGTATTGACAAATGCATACAGTCAAGCAACCATCACTGCAAGTCAAAAAATACGGACAATGTTCAAGTTTCCAATTGCATCATAAACATCATTTTTAAAGGTTATTTGACTCAATATTCAACTATGCTCCATACGTCAAGTTCCTTTCCATCTTTTTCCATTCCCTTTACAATGTACTTGTTGAAGAAATGGTATCATTAATCTTGTAGAGCTTTGTATAAGCTGAATTTTCCTGATTATAGCCCTATCGTTATTCTTTAACATCTGTTATTTAACATAATATGTTGTTCAACATATTGTTCTGTCTTTTATATTTTGTTAAATTGAATCTGGAGGCTTAATCAAGTTCAGGCTTGATCTGAGTGAGGACAAAACTAGTTTACATATAGATTTGTGTATTTCATCAGGGTATATGGAATGTTTATTTGCCATTTTTTGTAATGCCGTTGGTTTGTTATTTAGCTGCTAAGTCACATCTGACTCTTGCTTCTCCATGGACTGTAGCCTACCAGGCTCCTCCATCCATGGGATTTTCCAGGCAAGAATACTGGAGTGGGTTGCCATTTCCTTCTCTAGGGGATCTTCCCGACCCAGGGATTGAACCTGCATCTCCTGCATTGGCAGGTTTTGGGTTCTTTACCACTGAGCCACTGCTGCTGCTAAGTCACTTCAGCCGTGTCCAACTCTATGTGACCCCATAGACAGGCAGCCCACCAGACTTGCCCATCCCTGGGATTCTCCAGGCAAGAATACTGGAGTGGGTTGCCATTTCCTTCTCCAATGCATGAAGGTGAAAAGTGAAAGTGAAGTCGCTCAGTTGTGTCCAACTCCTAGCGACCCCATGGACTGCAGCCTACCAGGTTCCTCTGTCCATGGGATTTTCCAGGCAAGAGTACTGGAGTGGGGTGCCATTGCCTTCTCCACTGAGCCCCTAGGGAATGTAATTTTAGCAGTAGTTAATGACAAATGATTCCATATATGAATTATGTGTTATATATAGAATCCTAGGGAGGCTCAGATGGTAAAAAAAAACCTGCCTGCAATGCTGGAGACCTAGGTTTTATCCCTGCATCGGGAAGATCCCCTGGAGAAGGGAATAGCAACCCATTCCAGTATTCTTGCCTGGAAAATCCCATGGACAGAAGAGCCTGTTTGGCTACAGTACGTGGGGTCAAAAAGAGTCAGATGACAAACTCATATTATATAATGATGATGTTCTAATTCTTTCCTTTTTTTCTTTATGCATTAGCTAGATACTTGTCTTAAGAAAAGTTGCCTCATCTACTTTTTGGTGACCTTATAGAATGGGAAGACATGATACTATGCTAAATTCTTTCCCTTTATTTTCAAGTTTCCAGTGGTCACCTAGGTTTTATTTTGTTTTTTTTTTTTTCTTTCAGTATCATATTGCACCCTACAGTCTTATACACATTTTATGTGTTTAAATTCACAGCAGAAATTAGTGCAAGTGATACTCAAATTGTACCACTTTTGCCAATAACAACTTACTCATCTTGGCTTCAAATTTGCTTAGACATGATCCTCCCAGTTGATAGAGTTCTTGTTATCCAGTATAAAAAGATATTCCATGACAATCTTATACTGCCCCAGACTTAGAGGCAGACATTTTTAAAGAAGATCTGACTATTTTGAGTATGAAATGTCATTTCAATACTATAATCTGTGAGTCATGATTGTTCCTTGCTATTGATTTATTAGGTTTCCAAGGCATTTTCAGGGAACAGAGCTAGAAAATACACAGGCACATATGTATGTATTTATAAAGGTATTTAATGTACATTCTTGTGTGTATGTGTATGTATATTTATCTCTGTCTAGACACATGGACTTCTCTGGTGGCTCAGATGGTAAAGAATTTCCCTCTATGAAGAAGACCCAGGTTTGATCCTTAGGTTGAGAAGATACCTGGAGAAGGGAATGGCTACCCACTCCAGTTTTCTTGCCTGGAGAATTCCATGGATAGAGGATCCTGGCAGGCTGCAGACCATGGGGCTGCAAGGATTTGGACATGATTGAATATCTAACACTTTCACTTTTCAGACATCTATTTTATACATCTATTTTGTGTAACAGATATATAAATGATAGTTTGAATCTCAGTATTCTAGGACATAGGAACAATTGAATTAGAATATCATATAATTACTCATTCAATGAATCCCAAAATACACACACTCAATAGTCTCACAAACAAATACAAATAATAAATAACAGCAACAATATGTTTACTGTAAAAAAATTGAGATTTTTTTTTTAATGTTGTTGAGTTTTTCTCCCTGAGAACATATCCCACTAGGGTATTAGTCAAATGGTTGGAGTTTTTGAGTCAGTTGTAACAGATCCACTCTGAATGATTAGCCACCAGTAGATAGGTGTTTAATTTCATCTTTCCATATGACTTCTCAATTTTTCAAGTATTTGATTCTGAAATTAAACTTATAAAACAAAGCACATTCAAAGACATCTAGTTTCAAATGCTGTCCCTCCTAGGATATTTGTTTTATTGCCCAACTATATTTAATTTCATACACACACATACATACAAAATTTAGTATTCTCAATTTTCTTAGATAACAGATAGGAAGCTATATGTTCTTCTCTCCTTTATTTTCAGACAATAAGATAGCTTAGAGAACTTCGCAAATTAACATATAGAGACAGTCCTCATTATTTTTCACATCTGTTTAGTACTCCACTGTGGAATAATATATAGTTTATTCATCCAGTTTCTTATCTGGGGACTGTTGGTCATCTGGGTTGTTTCTAGCCTGTTGATATTTCAAATAGTCCTGCAAAGAATGCCAAGAACATATCTCTTTTTATCTTTTTGTCTGTGAAGTTTTGTTATCAATTCCTAGAAGTGGAATTGCTGGGCCAAAGGGTAGATAAATATGTAATCTTAGAAATTATCATCTATGCCAGGACTGGGATAAGGGGAGCGAGGCACCAAGGGTGCAAAATTTGAAGGGCACTTGCTCACAGGATCTTAGGCTTGCCACGAGAGTCACTGCCTCATGGAGTCCTGTGCCCTGAGCCCTTTACTTCAAGTTTGAGCCTTGAAACTGATGCCCATGGAGAAAAAGTACACAGTCAGCTCATGTAGTCAGTTGGTGACAGAGCTAGAACAGGACTTTCCTGGTGCCCAAACAGTAAAGAATCTGCGTGCAGTGCAGGAGAGCAGGGTTTGATCTCTGGGTTGGGAAGATCCTCTGGAGTAGGAAATGGCAATCCACTCCAGCATTCTTGCCTGGGAAATCCCATGGACAGAGGAGCCTGGTGGGCTACACAGTCCATGGGGTCTCAAAGAGTCACACACAGCTGAGCTAGAATTAATACAGTTCTCCAGTGCTCGTCTGGGACCCAACCCCCTGCCCACCACAAACTCATATTAGGCTGCCTTTACTTTAGCCACTGCTCAAAATAATCACCCTCAAGACTGAGATAGCCTTGGCAAGACATTGAGCATCAGTTCATGCCAGACATGGAATGATAACCAACAAGAGCCCACCCAGTGAGACCTCATCCACAATAAGATAATCACACTGCTCAGATGAGAAAATGTTTACAGGGTGAATCAACAGGTGAACAAGGGAAATGATTACCCTTCATTATGAAAATCAAGAAGCTTTCTTTAAGTGTTAATGAAATTATTAAAAAGAAAGCCATTATCAGCACACAGTGACTTCACTAATTTATGACTCTCCTCCTATTGATTAAAAAGCATGGAAAATCTTCCAAGAAATGAAATAGTTCCACCTTTTAAGATAACATGTGTTGAGAATTTGAAAAAAAGAGTTCCCCACTTCCTCAAGAATACTCCAAAACCTCAGGTTTTCGATAAAACAGGTAGACCCAATAATTCTTATTTACCCAAAAGAACGTAAAACTTATGTTCACATACACACAAAAACTGTATTTCATGTTTACAGCATCTTTTTTTCCTAATCAGAAAAAGTCTGGAAAAACCAAAATGTCTTTCAAGGAGTGAACTGATAAGTGAATTATGGTATGTAAATACCCTGGACGACTACACAAGAACAAAAAGGAGTGAACTATTGATATATATAGATAGATAGAGATAGATATAGATAGATATAGGTATAGATATAGATATAAATCATTGTTGTTGTTGTCTAATCACTAAGTCCTGTCTGATTCTTTGTGACCCCATGGACTGCAGCATGCCAAGCTTCCCTGTCCTTCACTATCTCCCGGAGTTTGCGAAAACTCATGTCCATTGAGGCAGAGATGTTATCTAAACATCTCATATTCTGCGGTTCTCTTTTCCTGCTCTCAGTTTTTCCCAGAATCAGGGTCTTTTCCAATGAGTCAGCTCTTCTCAACAGGTGGTCAAAGTATTGGAGCTTCCACTTCAGTATCGAATATTCAGGATTTATTTCCTTTAGAATTGACTGGTTTGACCTCCTTGCCGTCCAAGAGACTCACAAGAGTCTTCTCCAGCATCACAATTCAAAAGCATCAATCCTTCAGCGCTCAGCCTTCTTGATGGTCCAACTCTTACATCCATGCGTGACTACTGGAAAAACCGTAACTTTCACTAGATCTTTGTCAGCAAAGTGATGTCTCTGCTTTTCAGCATGCTGTCTAGGTTGGTCATAGCTTTTCTTCCAAGGAGCAAACATCTTTTAATTTCATGGCTGCAGCCACCGTCCACAGTGATTTTGGAGCCCAAGAAAATATACTCTGTCACTGTTTCTACTTTTTCCCCATCTATTTGTCATGAAGTGATGGGACCGGATAACATATTCTAAGTTTTTTGAAAATTGAGTTTAAGCCAACTTTTCCACTCTCCTCTTTCACCCTCAAGACTCTAGTTCCTCTTCTCTTTCTGCCATTAGGGTGATGTCATCTGCATATCTCAGGCTGTTGGTATTTCTCCCCGCAATCTTGATTCCAGCTTGTGAGTCATATAGCCCAGCATTTCACATGATGTACTCTGCATATAAGTTAAATAAGCAGGGTGACAAAATATAACTTTGACACACTCCTTTCTTAATTTTGAACCAGTTCATTGTTCCATGTCAGGTTCTAACTGTTGTTTCTTGACCTGCATACAGGCTTCTCAGGAGGCAGGTCTGATATTCCCATCTCTTTAAGAATTTCCCACAGTTTATTGTGATCCACACAGTCAAAGACCTTAGCCTAGTCAATGAAGCAGATTTTTTTTTAAATTCTCTTTGATTTTACTATGATCCAGCAGATATTGGCAATATAACAGGTGAATCTCAAATGCATTATACTGAAAGAAGGAAATCTAACTCAGAAGATTATAAGATACAGGATTTCATTTATATGATATTGTATGATATTGTAAAAAAAAGAAAAAAAAAAGGCAAAATTAGAAGGGGAAAAACAAACCAGTGTTGCCAGGGCTGGAGGCTGGTGGAGCGGGTGACAACAAAGAGCCACGGGTAATTTTTGAGGTGATAGAAGTATTTTATATTTTATATCTTGTTTGTGCCAATGGTTCCAGAATTGTATGCTTTGTCAAAGTTCATAGAATTACACACTAAATAGGATAAATTTTATTGTGATATATATGTTGATAAGTTTTCCCATATAAAATATGTTTTCTCTTTGTAATCCTAAGTATTTAATTATATGCATCTAAAGCATCTAAAAATTATTCTGAGAATGAGTATTTAAGCTTCATCAGACTGTCAAAGGGAACATTTGGGGGAAAAAAAGATTAAGAACTTCTGTTGTGTGAGGTGTTCCTTTTAACTTCTGCCTCTGGTGATTTGAGCTCCCATCCTGTCAACCCCAAGTGACATCTGAAAGTTCTGCTCACTTCTCAGCTGTTTGTTAGGGATGCACAGACAGGAGGTAGGATCTCAGTGTGTGTGTGTGTGTGTGAGTGTGTGTGTGTGTGTGTGTGTGTGTGTGTGTGTGTGTGTGACAGAGAGGAGTTTCCCTGATGCCTGTCATGTAGTGACCTGACTCAGTGCTAACCTGCCTCCCGTCTGCTCACAGACTCCGCCTCCTGCTTGCTTCCCTCCTGACGCCTAGGAAGATATCTATGAGCAGAGCATCTGCTCCACACTTTAAAACATTATTTATTTATTTGGCTGTGTTGGGTCTTAGTTGAGACACTCATGATCTTTCGTTGTCAAGCACCGACTCTCTAGCTGTGGGTCCTATACTTGTGGCAGCAGGGTTCGTTGCTCCGAGGCATGTGTGATCTTAGTTCCCTGGCCAGGGATCAAACCCAAGCCCCCTGTGTTGTTGCAAGGCAGAATCTTAACCACTGGACCCCCAGGGAACCCCCTATTCTACACTTTCTGCTTACATTTTCAGCCAGTGACTTGGTCCAGTAAGCTTCAATATCTTGTTTGGCCTTTAATGTTATTAAGACAAATCTTTCTGCATGTTCTCAACTTTTTTATTTGTTGTTGGTGAAAGAATTAGTTTGAAACATCCAGTCTGTCACTGTATAACCATGTTTAAAGAACTGGAGCTGTCTAGTGTTTTTCTCTTGAGTTACTGCATAATATTTTATCTAAGTGCATTCTTCATAGCAAGGCAGTATCACTCTTACTTTTAAATGAACGGGCACCAATGATAGAAAATGCAATGACCTTCCTGATGGATTAAATCTCAGATTTAATGATATGGTTCTGAATATTCATCCAATTTCACTTCTATTTCATGTTTCAGTTCAGTTCAGTACAGTCTCTCATCGTGTCTGATTCTTTGTGACCCCATAGACTGCAGCACTCCAGGCTTCCCTGTCCATCACCAACTCCCGGAATCCACCCAAACCCATGTCCATTGAGCTGGTGATGCCATCCAACCATCTCATCCTCTGTCATTCCCTTTTCCTCCTGCCTTCAATCTTCCCCAGCATCAGGAGCTTTTCAAATGAGTCAGTTCTTCCCATCAGGTGGCCAAAGTACTGGAGTTTCAGCTTCAGCGTCAGTCCTTCCAATGAATATTCAGGACTGATTTCCTTTAGGATTGACTGGTTGGATCTCCCTGCAGTCCAAGGGACTCTCAAAAGTCTTCTCCAACACTACAGTTCAAAAGCATCAATTCTTCAGTGCTAAGCACTATTTATAGTCCAAATCTCACATCCATACGTGACTACTGGAAAAACCATAGCCTTGACTAGATCGAACTTTGTCAGCAAAGTAATGTCTCTGCTTTTTAATATGCTACCTTGATCACTGCTTTCCTTCCAAGGAGCAAGTGTCTTTAATTTCATGGCTGTAGTCACCATCTGCAGTGATTTTGGAGCCCAAGAAAATAAAGTCTGCCACTGTTTCCATTGTTTCAACATCTATTTGCCATGAAATGATGGGACCAGATGCCATGATTTAGGTTTTTGAATGTTGAGTTTTAAGGCAGCTTTTTAACTCTCCTCTTTCACTTTCATCAAGAGGCTCTTCAGTTCCTCTTTCTACCATAAGGGTGGTGTCATCTGCATATCTGAGGTTACTGATATTTCTCCCTGCAATCATAATTCCAGCTTGTGCTTCATCCAGTCCGGCATTTCACATGATATGATCTGCATATAAATTAAATAAACAAGGTGACAATATACAGCCTTGACATACTCCTTTCCCAATTTGGAACCAGTCCATTGTTCCATGTCTGGTTCTAACTTACTTCTTGAACTGCGTACAGGTTTCTCAGGAGACAGGTAAGATGGTTTGCTATTCCCATCTCTTGAAGAATTTTCCAGTTTGTTGTGATCTATACAGTCAAAGGCTTTGGGATAGTCAATAAAGAAGTAGTAGATTTTTTTCTGGAATTAACTTGCTTTTTCTGTGATCCAACGGATGTTGGCAATTTGATCTCTGGTTCCTCTGCCTTTTCTAAATCTAGTTTGAATATCTGGAAGATCATGGTTCATGTGCTGTTGAAGCCTGGCTTGGAGAATTTTGAGCATTACTTTACTAGCATGTAAAATGGGTGCAATTGTGCAATTGTTTGCACATTCTTTGGCATTGCCTTTCTTTGGGACTGGAATGAAAATTGATCTTTTCCAACCCTGTAGCCACTGCTGAGTTTTCCAAATTTGATGGCATATTGAGTGCAGCACTTTCACAGCATCGTCTTTTAGGATTTGAAATAGCTCAGCTGGAATTCCCTCTCTTCCACTAGCTTTGTTCATAGTGATGCTTCCTAAAGCCCACTTGACTTCTCATTCCAGGATGTCTGGCTCTAGTTGAGTGATGACACCATCGTGGTTATCTGGGTCATGAAGATCTTTTTTGTATAGTTCTTCTGTGTATTCTTGCCACCTCTTCTTAATATCTTCTTCTGTTTCTGTTAGGTCAATACCATTTCTGTCCTTTATTGTGCCCATCTTTGCATGAAGTGTTCCCTTGGTATCTCTAATTTTCTTGAAAAGATCTCTAGTCTTTCTCATTCTATTGTTTCCCTCCATTTCTTTGTATTGATCACTGAGGAAGCCTTTCTTATCTCTCCTTGCTATTCTTTGGAACTCTGTATTCAAATGGGTATATCTTTCCTTTCCTCCACTGCCTTTAGCTTCTCTTCTTTTCTCAGCTACTTGTAAGGGCTCCTCAGACAACAATTTTGCTTTTTTTTTTTTTTTTTTTATCAAAACAACCATTTGATGTTCCAGTCCTGACTAGATACCATGAGCCTTTAGAACAAAAAAATAATAGATTATGGTTACAAATTTAAGATTGATTTCCTGTAGGATTGACTGGTTTGATCTCCTTGCAGTCCAAGGGACTCTCAAGAGTCTTCTCCAGCACCACAGTTTGAAAACATCGATTCTTCGGCATTCAGTCTTCCAAATCTTCCAAATCCAAATCTTCCAAATCTCACATCCATACATGACTACTGGAAAAACCATAGCTTTGACTAGACAGACCTTTGTCAGCAAAGTGATGTCTCTGCTTTTTAATATGCTGTCTAGGTTTGTCATATCCCCCCCCCCTCCTCAAGGAGCAAACATCTTTTAATTTCATGGCTACAGTTACTTTCCGCAGTGACTTTGGAGCCCAAGAAAATAAAGTCTGAAACTGTTTCTACTTTTCCCCATCTATTTGTCATGAAGTGATAGGACTGGATGTGATAGGACTAACATATTCTTAGTTTTTTGAATGTTGAGTATTAAGGCAGCTTTTTCACTCTCTTCTTTCACCTCCATCAAGAGGGTCTTTAGTTCCTCTTCACTTTCTGCCATTAGGGTGATGTCATCTGCAAATCTGAGGTTATCGCTATTTCTCCTGGCAAGCTTGCTACCAGCTTGACCTTCATCCAGCCTGGCATTTCACATGATGTACTCTGCATATAAGTTAAATAAGCAGGGTGACAATATACAGCCTTGATGTACTCCTTTCCCGATTTTGAACCTGTCTGTTGTTCTATGTCTGGTTCCAACTATTTCTTCTTGACCTGCATACAGGTTTCTCAGGAGGCAGGTAAGGTGGTCTGGTATTCCCATCTCTTGAAAAATTTTCCACGGTTTATTGTCATCCACACAGTCAAAGGCTTTAGCGTAGTCAATGTAGCAGAAATAGATGTTTTTCTGAAATTCCCTTGCTTTTTCTATGATCCAATGAATGCTGGCATTTTGATCTCTGGTTTCTGCTCCATCTCTAAATCTATCTTATACATCTGGAAGTTCTCAGTTCATGTAGTGTTGAATCCTAGCTTGAAGGATTTTGAGCATGACCTTGCTAGCTTGTGAAATGAGTGCAAATGTGCAGTAGTTTGAACATCTTTGGCATTGCCCTTCTTTGAGATTTGAAGGAAAACAGACCTTTTCTGGTCCTGTGGTCACTGCTGAGTTTTCCGAATTTGCTGGCATATTGAGTGCAGCACTTTAACAGCATTATCTTTTAGGATTTGAAATAACTCAGCTGGAATTCCATCACCTGCACTAGCTTTGTTCATAGTAATGTTTCCTAAGGCACACTTGACTTCACACTCCAGAATGTCTGGCTATAGGTGAGTGACCACACCATTGTGGTTTTCAGGTCATTAAGACTTTTTTTTTTTTGTATAGTTATGTGTATTACTGCTACCTCTTCTTAATACCTTAATGAGTCAAAGGAAATCAGGAAAAAGGAAACTAAAGCCTAGAACTAGCCATGAATCTTGAGGAGACAGAGTTTTAATCACATTTTGAAGGAGATCAGTCTAGCTGTCAGTTACCCAAAGACAGCATTATCTCTGCTGTAGGTGACTCTGAGCTCTTCACCACTCAGGTGCTCTGTCCCAAGCTACACACACACTTCCTAGAGAGGTTTGAGAGGATAGTCTGTATCATGAGGTACATTGGACCAGTGGTCTCAAGGGACCCTTCCAACTCTAAGAATTTGTGAGCTTCTTATCCTGGAATGCTTGATTTTTTAAAAACTGACTTATCTAAAATAATCTAATTAAATTATAGATAATATAAAATTTCTTTATTTCCTTTAAAGTGCACAGTTAAGTTAATCATACTACTTAATTCTTAGTATATTATTCCTGCTGGCCTGTGTAAAACTCTCCTCTTATTTGTTTATTAGTTCAATTATTTAGCCGTGTCCTCTTATTTTCATGCGGCCTGCTATCATTCTCTCACCCACATTAGGCAAAATTGTAATGAATTCACTATATGTCTTTCCATTCATATGAAAATCTATATCCTTGCAAAATAGGCATTTGTTTTGCAAAATGTATACTGTTGCTTTACATGCATACATTTTCAATTTACACTAATGATATTGTACAATGTATATCATTCTGTTTCTTTATTCGTTAAGCACTCTATCTTCACTCTATTTGGTTCATTGTGAATCACATTATATTTGACCTAGTCACTTTCTACCTCCATAAACAAAAGGACCCTTATCTATGCCTTCGTATGAACTGCTAAACAAGGGTTTTGGCAGGTGTATTAGTCAAGGTTCCCTGAAAAACAGAACCCATAGAGTGAGTGTGTGTGTGTGTGTGTGTGTGTGTGTGTGTGTTAGTATATCAAGAAATTTACAATAAGGAATTGGTTGGCATGATTATGGATGCTGAAAAGTCCCAAGTTCTGCAGGGGGAGTCACAAACTGGAGACCTGGGAGAGATGATGGTGTAGCCCCAAGGTTTAGGATGAGCTGTTCAATTCTAGTCCAAAGGCAAGAAAAAAAAATGGATGTTCCAGTTTGGAGACTGACAGATATAAGGAAAGTTCTATTTTACTGAGGAAGGGTTAGTCTTTTTGTCCTATCCAAGCCTACATATGATTGGATAAAGCCCACCCATATTGTGGAGGGCAATCTACTTTACAGTCTATCAATTTAAATGTTAATCTCATCCAAAAAGACCCTCACAAACACAACCAGAATGCTTGACAAATATCTGGGCATCCCATAGCCCAGTCAAACTGACATATAAAATTAACTCTCACAGCAGGTAGAGCCAGGAGTGTAAATGCTAGGTCATGAAGTATGTTTCCCCTGAATTTGATTAGGTACTGACAACTTACTCTCCTGGGTGGTAGCCTTAGTCTACTCCCATTTACAGTGAATCAGGGTTCTTAATCCCTGGTAACACTTGGCATCATCCAGCTTTCTAATTTTCCAGTCTACATGGTTTAAAGAGATATCCCATTGTTGTTTTAATTTGCATTTTTCATATCACTAATGAGTTTGAACAGCTTGTCATATGCATGCTGTCTGGTTTCCTCTTCTCTAATTGTTGTTTTAATATGTTTAAATCTCTAATGTGTCTAAATTATCCCTCTTTCATTTGGTATTTATTTGTACTTTCTGATTTTTCTTGTTTAGTCTTGCCTGAGGTCTATCTTGTTAATCTTCTCAAAGAACAAATGTTGGGCTTTTAAAATCTTCTCTATTGCTTTTGTTTGTTATTTCCAAATTCCCCTCATCTAATATTCCTCTTTTTCACCCCCCTTGAGAAGAGTGATGTTGGTTTATTCTACACAGGATCCCCCCGAAAGCACAGCAGAGCATGACACACATTACAGATACAATATGTTTGTCAAATGACTGAATTAAAGAGAAAATACATCATCTTTGAAGTATATTGACTTATTCTGTTTTTATATTGAGTTTTCTGCAGAGAAACGAGGATAGAATGACATAGGAATGGCCAAAGGAGAGAAATAAGAAGAGTTAAGGGGACCAAGAGCTTATATTTAACTCGACTCTCTGTCATGGTTTGATTTTATTATCGAATGCAAACAGGCTTAAAAATGTGGGGAGCAAGGTAGGCAATTCTCTCTCCAGATATTATACCTGTGGCCCAGCATACAGAATTTTTAATAAAACTATGTTTTTAGAGTAGTTTAGGTTCATAACACAATTGACGGGAAGGTATAAAATTGTCCTACACACCTCCTACCCCACACATTCATAGCCTCATCCCCCCACCACCATTATCTATCAGTATCTTCCACCAGAGTAATACATTTGTTGTAATTATTGAGTCTAAATTGACACATCATTATCACATGAAGTTCACAGTTTACATTAGAGTTCACACATGGTGTGCATTTTATGGATTTGGACAATAGTATAATTATTTATATATATTATAAATAATTTATTATTTACTATTATTACAATTATAAATAATTATACTATTATCAAAATAGTATATTTATATATAAATATACATTATATATTTATATATATCTCATTATGGTATCATAAAGAAGAGTTTCACTGCCCTAAAAATCTTCCATTTTGTATATTCATTCCTCCTTCCCCACAACCCTTAGCAAACAAACCCTGATACTTTTACTATCTCTATAACTTTAGAATCATATAGTAAGAAGTCTTTTCAGACTGGCTTATTTCAATTAGAAATATACATTTAAGAATTATCCATACTTTTTAGATCATACCATTTATTTATTTATTTATTTTTCATTTATTTGTATTAGTTGGAGGCTAATTACTTTACAGTATTGTAGTGGTTTTTGCCATACATTGACATGAATCAGCCATGGATTTACATGTGTCCCCCATCCCGATCCCCCCTCCTGCTGAATTATCCATACTTTTAATAAAACATATTTATTTATTTTTCTTGGTGCTGGGTCTTTGTTGCTGTGTGCGGCCTTTCTCTAGTCGTGGTGCGTGGGCTTCTCATTGCAGGGCCACTCTTGCGGCAGAGAACAGGCTGTATGGCCCACAGGCTTCAGTAGTCGCCACACATGGGCTCAGCTGTTGGGGCTCTCGGGCTTTAGAGCACAGGCTCAGTAGTTGTGGTGAGTGGGCTTAGCTGCTCCACAGCATGAGGGATCTTCCCAGACCAGGGGTTGGACATGTGTCCCCTGCGTTGGCAGGCAGATTCTTACCCATTGTACCACCAGGGAAGTCATCTCTGTACTTTTTATGGCTTGGTAATTATTTGGTGTTAGGCACTGAATAATATTTTATTGTGTGGATATACCATGATTTACCTACTCACTTAAACTGAAGTACATCTTCTAAGTTTTGGTAATGAATAAAGCTGCTGTAGACACCCATGTGCGAGTTTTTGTGTGGACATAAATTTTCACCTTCTTTGGGTACCAAGGAGTACAATTGCTAGCTCATACAGTAGGAGTGTGTTTAGTTTTTAAGACACTGATGAACTGTCTTCCAGTGTGGTTGTACCATTTTGCATTCCCACAAGCAATGAACGAGAGTTCTTCTTGTTCCGTATCTTTGACAGTAAATGCTCTTAGTATTTTGGAGTTTGGGCATTCTAACAAGTGCACGAGATTGTTGGTCATTGTAACATCCAACAGCTGGTTGGATGGCATCACCGACTCAATGGACATGAGTTTGAGCAAACTTCAGGAGACAGTGAAGGACAGGGAAGCCTGGCATGCTGCAGTCCAAGGGATCGCAAAGAATCGGGCATGACTTAGTGTATAGTGGTATCTCATTATCTTAATTGCAATTTCTCTCATGAAATATGATGTAGAACATCTTTTCAAATGCTTCTTTACCATTTGTATATCAATTTAACAAATTTGAAAGAGGCATTTCTTTGCTGCTTAAAAATTTCACTCATCAGGAATTGCTATTTTTGAAGTGCAGTCTATATCTTATATAGTCCTTAAAGCAATGGCTATTTCTTAAAGTCAATTGGACAGAATAATTAGCTCCATGTTTACATCATCCAAATTTGAATTATTTCAGCAAAAGCAGGTGATTTATTTTATAATTCATCACATTTAAAGCACTCAAAGCATCAACTGTGAAATCATTAAAGCCTTACTGTTTTAGACCTCTGAGCACTCTTATAATCACACCTCAGAAGGAGATGTATTGGTTGTAGGAACCAATAAATGGCCATTCGCATAACTGAGATGTTAATTTTTGGAGTCATAATAATTGTTTCACTTTAACAACTTGGGGAATCAAATGAAATTTGGGAAAATTTTGACAAAATTTGAACACAGTTGCTATAGCGATTTATCAACGCTGTAACAAAACCCATCCCTACTCACCTAAGCAGTGTATAAAACTTGGCATTTTTCTTTCTAAATTATTAGGATGGTACATTCCCTCAAGCTTGGATCCAAAGAGAAAATGCAAAGATGATTCAATAAAAGATAAAAAACTGCAAAGCATGTTTCCCATATGGGGGTAACACAACAAGGCATCATTTCCCAGGGAAGGCATTTTTTTTTAATATTGCCAACCAGTGTGAATATCCATCTCAGACTTCCTAAATTTATTGAAAAACTGCTAATACCTCACTTTATCCCTTGCTCTTTACCTGACAGTCATTGAAAGAGAAAATGTATTGACCTTCCTCAATCCCCCACAACACACACACACACACACACACACACACACACACACACACACACACACTCACACCCTGATCAAGGGAAAAGTGGTTGGGGGTATACTGAGGGTCAGCCCTGACACTTATTAACCACAGTAAGTGAAATGCTTGTGGTTCTGGTATCAGGAAATCTAGCTTCCCATGCTGACATCCTCAGCAAAAACTAGCTTATGACTGCTTTGCTTTACTGTGCTCTTTAAATCAGCTGGTCGCATGACCATGTGAATGCAAGGGAACAGAATGCTCTGGCAGCCCAGCACATGGCTATGACCTGATCCATGATCGATGTCTAGAAGTTTAGTCTTTGAAGACCAATATCCATTTTGTCACTGATAGTGATAAAATGAACCTCGGGTTGACATGCATTTTGAATTGTAATTTTTTATTTAGGTGTATTTTGTCCAGGCAAGAATACTGGAGTGGGTTGCCATTCCCTTCTCCAGGGGATCTTCCAGACCCAGGGATCAAATCTGGGTCTCCTGCATTGCAGGCAGATTCTTTACCATCTGAGCCACCAGTGGGAATCTCCATATTCATAAAAATAAAGTGCAAACTCACTCATGTCCAAGTGGGAATAGGTCAAGCAGTTAAAGTAAGACCTAGTCCCATAACAATAGAATACAAACTAAGCAAGATGGTCTATAATTTTGAAGAGAGGCAACTTTCTGTTGTTGTTTCTTTTTAGTTGCTAAGCTATGTCCAATTCTTTTGTGACCCCATGGACTGTAGCCCACCAGGCTCCTCTGTCCATGGGATTTCCCAGGCAAGAATACTGGAGTGGGTTGCCATTTCCTTCTCCAGGGATCTCCTTGACCCAGGGATTGAACCCGTGTCTCCTGCATTGCAAGCAGATTCTTTACCACTGAGCCACCAAGGAAGCCCAGGGACAACTTTAGGGTATTTCAAAATTGACCACAAAGAAAGAAACCGCTAAATATTCTTTGTCTTAGAAGAGTAATGCAAAATCAAGAAAGATGGAAACCATCCAAAGGACAATATTATCATGAACATCCATTTAAAAAATAAAAAATGTGGTATAACACACCATGTTTGCACAGTTATTGGACAATGGGAATGTGGATGCAGTTATATTCTGCTATGTATGGTCTGTGCTGTACATAAAATTGCCTACTTGGGTGCTTAATAAAATCTCAAGTTCTTCTAAGTGAACCACAGGCCAGCCTACTTATCTATATACAAGGTCAGAGAGTGAGTAGGGACACCCACATTTGTGCTATGTCATAGACCACCAGCACAATACTTATATTAAAATAAAGATGACAAAAACAATAAATTCAAAATACTGCTGTCTGCAGTACATTTGGCAGCCTTATGAGAAGATCCAGTCTCTGGTGACCCGTATTCAAAAAAGGACTCCTCAGGAATGTTATGTTGTCCTGGGGAGAGGGAAGCTCTACCATGAAGCTGAGTGATGCTGATGACCAGGGCATTTGCTCTCTTCTGCTCTCTCAAACAAGAATAGAAACTTAGCCATGTTAAACATGCAATGTATTTGAAGTTATAGTTCATCTATTGATACTTTTTTTTCCCAATACTAAGAATGTTGGGCTTCTCTAGTAGCTCAGCAGTAAAAAAAAAAAAAATGTACCTGCAATGCAGGAGATGCATAGGAGACAAAGGTTTGAACCCTGGGTCAGGAAGATCTGCTAGAAAAGGAAATGGCAACTCACTCCAGTATTCTTGCCTAAGAAAACCCATGAACAGAGGAACCTGGCAGGCTATAGTCCATGGCCTTGTAAAAGAGTTGGACACAACTTAGTGACTAAGCAACAATAAAAATGTTAGTGAGATTTATATTTTCCCCATTTTGTAGATGTTTCTAGGACTTCTAAGAAAGAAATATTTCCACAAAGATGATCCATCTAAGCGAGTGACCTGGGGACCCCAAAGGTAAGGTACAAGAGTGACATTAAGAGGCAGAGATTTTAAAGACAGAAAATTATACAAAGAAGTGAGTTCCAGAACTAGAAGTCTAAAGTAAGGAAAACACTTATTATTAAGAATACTGAATACCAAATATAGAACTAACATATGATCTAGCAATCCCACTCCTGGGCATATATTGGAGAAAACATAATTCAAAAAGATACATGCACCCCCATGTTCATTGTAGAACTATTTGCAATAACCAAGACATGAAAGGAAATGGCATGTACCTAAATGTCCATCAACAGAGGAGTGGATAAAGAAGTATGTAAATACAATGGACTATTACTCAGCCATAAAAAAGAATGAAATAATGCCATTTGCAGCAACATGGATGGACCTACTGATTGTCATACTGAGTGAAGTAAATCAGACAGAAAAAGGTAAATATCATATGATATCACTTACATGTGGAATCTAAAAAAAATGGTACAAATGAACTTATTTACAAAACAGAAATACAGTCACAGATATCCAACAAACCTATGGTTACCAGGTGGGAAAGGGAAGGAGAGATAAATTAGGAGATTGGGATTGACATATATGCACTACTATAGATAAGACAGATAGCTAATAGAAACCTACTGTATAGTACAGAGAACAGTACTCAATACTTCGTAATCCCATATGTGGGAAACGAATCTAAAACAGAGTGGATATATGTATCAGTTAAGTTCAGTCACTCAATCATGTCTGACTCTTTGTGATCCCATGGACTGCAGTATGCCAGACTTCCCTGCCCATCACCAACCCCTGGAGTTTGCTCAAACTCATGTTCATAGAGTCGGTGATGCCATCCAAACATCTCATCCTCTGTCGTTCCCTTCTCCTCTGGCCTTCAATCATTTCCAGCATCAGGGTCTTTTCCAAGGACAGTTCTTCACATCAGGTGGCCAAAGTATTGGAGCTTCAGCTTCAGCATCAGTCCTTCCAATGAATATTCAGGACTTATTTTCTTTAGGATTTACTGGTTTGATGTCCTTGCCATCCAAGGGACTCTCAAGAGTCTTCTCCAAGAGTTCAAAAGCATCAATTCTTTGGTACTCAGCTTTCTTTATAGTTCAACTCTCACATCCATACATGACTACTAGAAAAATCATAGCTTTGACTAGATAGACCTTTGTCAGCAAAGTAATTTCTCTGCTTTTTAATATGTTGTCTAGGTTGGTCATAGCTTTTCTTCCAAGGAGCAAGCATCTTTTGATTTCATGGCTGCAGTCACCATCTGTGGTGGTTCTGGAGCCCTAAAAAATAAAGTCTGTCACTGTTTCCCCATCTATTTGCCATGAAGATTGAATGCCATGATCTTAGTTTTTTGAATAATGAGTTTTAAGCCAACTTTTTTACTCTCTTCAAGAGGCTCTTTAGTTCTTCTTTGTTTTCTGCCATAAGGCTGGTGTCATCTGCATATCTGAGGTTATTGATATTTCTCCCAGCAATCCTGATTCCAGCTTGTGCTTCATCCAACCCGGCATTTCTCATGATGTACTCTGCATATAAGTTAAATAAACAGGGTGACAATATACAGCCTTGACATACTCCTTTCCCAATTTGGAACCAGTCTGTTGTTCCATGTCCGGTTCTAACTGTTGCTTCTTGACTTGCATACAGATTTCTCAGTAGGCAGATAAGGTGGTCTGGTATTCCCATCTCTTTAAGAATTTTCCACAGTTTGTTGTGATGCACACAGTCAAAGGCTTTGGCATAGTCAATAAGGTAGAAATAAATGTTTTTCTGGAACTCTCTTGATTTTTTGATAATCCACCGGATGTTGGCAATTTGATCTCTGGTTACTCTGCCTTTCCTAAAACCAGCTTGAGCATCTGGAAGTTCATGGTTCATGTACTGTTGAAGCCTGGCTTGGAGAATTTTGAGCTTTACTTTGCTAGCGTTTGAGATGAGTGCAATTGTGCAGTCGTTTGAACATTCTTTGGCATTGCCCTTCTTTGGGACTAGAATGAAAACTGACCTTTCCCAGCCCTGTGGCCACTGCTGAGTTTTCCAAATTTGCTAGCATATTGAGTGCAGCACTTTCACAGCATCGTCTTTTAGGATTTGAAATAGTTCAACTGGAATTCCCTCACTTCCACTAGCTTTGTTCATAGTGATGCTTCCTAAAGCCCACTTGACTTCGCATTCCAGGATGTCTGGCTCTAGTTGAGTGATCACACCATCGTGGTTACCTGGGTCATAAAGATCTTTTTTGTATAGTTCTTCTGTGTATTCTTGCCACCTCTTCTTAATATCTTCTTCTTCTTCTGTTAGGTCAATATCATTTCTGTCCTTTATTGTGCCCATCTTTTCATGAAATGTTCCCTTGGTATGCCTAATATTCTTGAAGAGATCTCGTCTTTCCCATTCTATTGTTTTTCTCTATTTCTTTGCATTGATCACTGAGGAAGTCTTCTCATCTCTCCTTGCTAGTCTTTGGAACTCTGCATTCAAATGGGTATATATTTCCTTTTCTCCTTTGCCTTATGTGTGACTTATTCACTTTTCTGTACATCTGAAACTAACAAAACAGTGTAAATCAACTACACTCCAGTAAAAATTTAACTAAATAGATAAAAATATTGAGTAGAGGTCCTATCCCCAATGACTCAAGCAGTAAAGAATTTGCTTGCAATGCAGGAGACATAGGTGATGCAGGTTCTATCCTTGAATCAGGAAGATTCCATGGATGGGGGCATGGCTGCTCACCCCAGTATTCTTGCCTGGAAAATTCCACAAACAGAGGAGCTGGGTGGGCTATAGTCCGTGAAGTCGCAAAGAGTTGGACCCTACTGAGCCTGCACGCATGCACTGAGTAGAATGTTCTGTAGGTTTCTGATTACAAAAATAGTGAGCATCAGAAATCTCAATATCACAAATACTAAACAATGGAAACAAAGAGTGTCTGTGTTGACAGTGTTCTTGAAAAGTCCTTCCCACCCACGAGACCTTGTACACAGGTTAAAATCAACAAAGCACTTGTGAGTCTTCCTGAATAATGTGAAATACCTTGTAATATGAAACACCTTGTTAATCATTATCATGGAAATCAAAGAAGCTCGCTTCTCTTTAACCTTTTACTAAATCTTCTCCTTTGTCACATCTCTTGTGGTGATACTGACCACCTAGTTTTTGGGACGAAAGACTGTTTCAGAGGATAGCTTGCAGTGTTTCTCAAGAACAGGTTAAAAGCTGAAACACTTCACTGATCTGTCAGTCTTTCAAAGAGGCTCTCCTGTTTCCAAGATGAATAAAAAGAATAATCAAGATGCATATTGTTAAAAATAATAATTTTCTCATTTGAGAGCATCCATGACCCAGGTTATGGAGAAAGGGAATGAGCAGTTTGAAATCTCAGCAAATTCTTGGGTGATCTGCCCCATGAGGTGCCCAAGTGTCACGAATCCAGGAGGGCAGTTGGGAGAATGAGAAAAACAAGCAGGGTCTAGACCCTTGAGCATTGGAGATTTAGTGCTACCTGATAATTTTGCTCATTTGACTTGTTTGTTCCATTTTGTGATGCTGTGGCTCCAGTGGCCTTGAACAATGTCTTCTTCAGTCCTTTTGTATTTCGGATAAGTGACTGGTAATCTGTTTGAATTGATGAAGTACAAATAATATTTCAGCACCGGCAAATTAAACAGTATTTGGAGTGGACAAAAGCAAGCATTACCACAGCCAACTCTTCAGCCTTTGGGGAAATACTTCAACATTCTGAGCCTCAGTTCCCTGGTCTCTTAAATGAATACATAACACCTTCTTCACAGACTATTTTTTATTAGTATTAAATGAGGTGATAAAAGAATACTTGCAGGTCCATGGTATAGCATAAATGCTCAGCTGAGTGTTGTATTTCTGCCTTGTGAGGCCCCAGCCAGTCATTGCAAATCCTGCCTGGCCTCAGATCCTGAGACTGCTACCCTGGGTGTTATCTGTCACTTTCTGGTTTCAAGTTCATTATTACTCATGGTGTGAATATGCTTCTATTGGGCCACACACCATGGAGACAGTACACTCCTAAAACAGGTTTGGGAGTCACAGAGCCTAGAGTTTAAAACCTAGGATCCATTCAATACTAACCTCGTGGCCTTAAGCAAGTGATTTAACCACTCTGAGTCTTTGTTTGTTTTTTCTTTTTTAATATAAAAAAATAAATAAGTGGACTTGGCACACAGTAAACATCAGACAAGTATTGGCTATTTTGCATTATTAGTATGAAAGGTAAATAAATTTTCATTTTTTACAGACTTTATTTTTTATAGTCATCTTAGGTTCACTGCAAAATTGAGAGGAAGATACAGACAGTACACATATACTCCCTGCCCCTACACATACACAGCCATCCCGTCTATCAACATCTTTCACCAGAGTGGCACATTTGTTTAAAAAAAAAAAAAATGATCCTACACTGATACATCATCATTGACTAAAGTCCATAGTTTACTTTAGAAATGATACTGGGTGTTGGGTTTTGACTAGTCAATAGTGACAGATCCACCATTGTAGTATCATAGAGAAGAGTTTCACTGCCCTAGAAATCCTCTGGGATCTGCATATTCATCTCTCCTTTTCCTCAGCCCCTGGCAACCACTGATCTTTTTACTATCTCTATAGTTTTGCCTTTTCTATAATGTCATATCGTTGGAACCATGCAGTATGTAGCCGTTTTGGACTGGCTTCTTTCACTTAGCAATATGCATTTAAAGTTCATCTATACTTTTTGTGGCTTGATAGCTCATTTTTTAGCACTGAAAAATATTCCCTTGTCTGGATGTGCCACAGTTTATTTATTCATTCACCTACTGAAGGACATCTTGGTTGTTTCTAAGTTCTAGCCATTATAAACATAGCTTTTTAAAATTCACGTGCAGGTTTTTTGAGTTGGTATAAATTTTAACTCCTTTGTATAAATACCAAGGAGCATGATTGTTGCATGTTAATGGTAAGAGTATTTTTAGTTTTTCAGGGAACTGCAAAACTGTCTTCCGATAGGGCTGTGCCATTTTGCATTCCCACCAGCAATAACTGAGAGTTTCTGTTGATCCACAAGCTCACTAACATTGGGCGTGGTCAGTGTTTTGGCATTTGGCCGTTCTATCAGGTATATAGCAGCATCTTATTGCTGTTTTAATTTACCAATTCCCTAATGACATACGATGTTGAATATCTTTTCAAATGCTTTTATACCATCTGTATACCTTCTTTGGTGAGATCTTTTTCAAATTTTTTGTCCATTTTTAAGTTGTATTTTTCAGAGAGGTTAAATCACTTGTTGAAGTCCATGAAGTTAGTGCCTACCAGATTGACATAGACACACTACTGTATATAAAATAGGCAACTAATAAGAACCTAATGTACAGCATACGGAACTCTACCTAATACTCTGTAATGACCTGTATGGGAACAGAATTTTAGAAAGACTGGAAACGTGTATAACAGATTCACTTCGCTGTACAAAAGAAACTTCTACCAAAACATTGTAAGTTGATTATATTCCAGTAAAATTTATTTTAAAAATGTAGTGCCCAACCAGGCCAGGGGTTTAAACTCAAGCCTATGTGACTCCCAAATCCATTCTAGCAGCACACAATCTCCATGGTTTGTGGTTCAATAGAGGTACACATATACATACCATGCCAAATACGTATGCTTACGTATATATAACAAAACGGCTATATAAAAACATACACATGTATATATGCATATATATACATACACATATATATATATATCATATACCATACAATTCTTTATTTAATCTCATCCACTGAAACGGAAGTTCCATGTGGGCAGGGATCTTGTCTTGTTAACTATGATACTCCTAGCACCTACAGGACTACCTGGCCCAGTGTGAAAGATGCACTTTATAGTCTTCTAATAGTTCTTCTAACAGTTTTGTTAAGTTGTTAGTGATAGCTGTTCTAGGCTTTTCTACAAATGCTTATTGATTAAATGAATACATGAACATATAAATTAAAATACAGTTTTTCAAATTATAGTGGCATACGTGTAGGTGCTCTATGTGCTTTAAAGGAGACAGTAGTTCTTTTTGGCTTGTAACAGTATTATGCTGACATTTCTTCCTTCCCAATGCTATTAAAATTTACTGTATTGACCGTGGAGTTTTCAAATTTGGTATGGAGGTAAGAGTTCTTCATTCATGAAGAAGTCTGACTTCCCAGGATAATATGTGTGTGGGAGGAAGAGAGGGAAGGTATTATTATAGTGCAAAATAATCATCATCTTTTTCAGAGATCAGCTTAAAAATTCTGCCAGAATGGTTGCTATTTCAGACTATATTGATGAACCTCCAATAACTAGAATTAAGTTTTTTCATCCTTAAGAAGAAATAAGTGATCAATGACATTTTTTTAAGGTTTCTCATGATTGTGCAGCAGAATGCATCTCTCAAATGCTGTAACTTGTGAGGACTTCAATAGAAGACTTAATGAGGCTTTGGAGACAAGCAAACTGGGTAATCATCATTTAGCTGACAAAAAAAGTGTTAACATATCTAAAAAGGCCTAAGGTTAATTGAAATTTGGCAAAGTGAAAGCCCTGTTTAGGGTATTTTTCTTGCCACAAATTGGAGTACATCAGATTTATTTCTTAAACCTCCCATCAAAGTAACTCTGCTCATGTCTCCTCTGTTCACATTTCTTGGTTTATATTTCCAAAAATATGTGGGAGAGAAAATGGAAGAGGAAGCCAGAAGTGCTCTCTTAAAAAGTTCTAGGACTTAGTGTAAATTTTTAGTATAAAATAATACACACTCATAATAAAAAATTTGTAAAACATGAAACTAGAGAAAAAAGGGGAGAAAAATGCAGCTCTATACACCAAAATCACAAGATGCAAACATTTTGATGCATCACAGCTTATATTTTATATATGCATACCCTTAGCATATTTTAGATTTTACTCTATGTACAGTTTTGAATCTTTTAAAAACTTAGTCAAGGTTTGGTCATCATCCTTATACATTTTGATGATTAAATAATACATCAGAAGCATATTCTAATTTAAGCAATCATTTTTTTATTACTGGGAACTTCTTTTGCATTTTCATTAATGCTTCATTGAACAATTTTGTGACCATTTGTTTCCAAACTTGGTATAATGTTCTTACTCAACAGTCCCCCCAGGAAAACATATGAATCAAAAATTCGAACAAATTTTAAACTCTGTTCTGAAATTTCTGGAATTTTCTTTTCAAAAAATTTGGACCACATGCTTTTACCTCCTTTACTAGAAGTGTAAGTCAATTCCTCTCTGGCTTGAGTCTTTCATGGACTATATGTCATTAGCCTAACATCGATCTTAACCCTGTCCACAGTAGATGGGACTTGGGCCAACCTAATAAGAATCTTTCTTATTTTCTGCATTATATTTTGCTCTGAAATGTAAGTGGAGTTGGGACCAGAGGTGGGTGTCAGCATTGGCTGGAATCACATCACAGGCAAGCCGAAGGCCAGGGGTACAAGTACACAGAAACCGTAAGAGGAAATAGGGAGCTTGCAGAAGAGTCAGTTTCACTGAAGAAGTTGTGTGGTCCCCGAAGCAGGAGCATGAGATAGATGATCATGTCAGTTTCTTAGAGGGTTTCACTCCCATGAGGTCTGACTGCACTTTCCCTTCTTCTTATAATCAACCTCCTATTTCCTTAAGTGTTTCTGAGTGTGTTTCTGCTCTTTGCAACAGAAAATCCCTAGCAAAGCATATGTCAGTGCCAAAAGGGACAGAATTTTGTACATAACTGTTTCCAATTTCTCAAGTGATTTCAGAGAAACCAAGTATACTGAGTTTGGGTTTATTGCTTCCAGGCTCCTACTGACTCAAATGGCTTATTCAATCTCTAAGTGTAAACTAATACACACTCATACATTATTTTATACATATATATAAATGTAAGTATTTATGTATGTATGAGTGTGTATATATGTATAACTCACATATATGCATGTACATGTATATCTCAAAAAACATATATGTCATACAGACACATTCATGACTAGTTTTTGGGTGGTAAAACTCAACAAAGATTGGAGGAACAATGTTGGTTTCCTACAGGCATACTTCAATGCTATCCCCTAAGCTACTGAATCCTTGAGAGAGAAGACTATGGGAAGCAAATCTATAACTATCAGGTTGGGAAATACTGTAAAGGAATGTAGCAAATCTATAACTTAACCTAGAGAAATGCAAAATTGACTTCCCAGGAAAGGGTCAGGGAGGGTGATGACATAAGATTAAAATAAAACACATCATAAACCATTAACATGGTACAAGGTAGTATTTATGCATCTGAATTAGCAGCCACGTGTTTACAGGGAAGGAGGAACTTGCCTGTTGTGATTCCACAGTGTGATTCTGTCCTGCATGTGTCAGGGATAGCCCGTGTGTCCTCTCATGTACAGTGGCCACAGCAATTCTTCATGGGGGAGATGCACGTACTTCTCACTGTGAGGATAGGTGAGGCAAGGCTGGCTGTTAGCCTGTTGTTCCTTTGTTAGCAACTAAGAGAGTTAGGAGGTGAGCCTGGGGCCACTCTGACCCCAGAGGCCATGCTCCTTCTCCTCCTCTATTGGACTTACCTGTTTCCACTACCATTAAACCTGGAAATAGGAAATGGTTCTGTACTTAGGGTCTTTTCTGACTTATCCTTAGGCTAAACATATTTTGTAGCCTTTGTTTTCCTCTGATCAAGGATTGGAACCTATTCCTCACTCAACTTGTCATTATTCCCTCAACTCACACCTTCCCAGACTTCCTAACTTTTGAAATTGCAGAGTTTTACAGAAGACATTCAGATGGCCAAAACACTCATTAAAAGATGTTATCACTAATCAGCATGAAAATGCAAATCAAACTACATATCACTTCATACCAATCAGAACAGCCATCATCAGAAGGTCTACAAATAATAAATTCTGGAGAGGGGATGGAAAAAAGGGAACCCTCTTACACTGTTTGTGGGAATGCAAATTGGTACAACTACTAAGGAGAAAAGTATGGAGGTTCCTTAAGAAACAAAAATTAGAGCTACTGTATGATCCAGCAGTCCCATTTCTGTACATGTATCTGGAAAAAAAACATAATTCAAAAAGACATGCACCCCAGTGTTCATTGCACCGCTATTTACAGTAGCTAAGACATGGAAGCAACCTAAATGTCCATCAATCAGATGAACAACTAAAGATGTGGTACACACACAAACACAGTGGACTATTATTGTTTCATTGTCATGTTGTGTCCAACTCTTGCGACTCCATGGATTGAAGCCCACCAGGCTTCTCTGTCCATGGGGTTGTCCAGACAAGAATACTGGAGTGGGTTGCCATTTCCTTTTCCAGGAGATCATCCTGACCCAGGGATCAAATCTGCATCTCTTGCCGGTGTCTCCTGTATTGCAGGCAGATTCTTTACTGCTGAGCCACTGGGGAAGCCCCAGTGGACTCAATGGACTCAGTCATAAAAGAGAATTAAGTAATGCCGTTTGTAGCAACGTGGATGGACCTAGAGACTGTCATAATAAGTGAAGTAAGTCAGACAGAGAAAAACAAATGCCATATGATATTGCTTATATGTGGAATCTAAAAGAAAATATACAAATGACCTTATATACATAACAGAAATAGACCCATAGACATAGAAAACAAACTTATGGTTATCAAAGAGGAAAGGGGAGGGGAACAAGTTAGGAATTTGGTAGCAATATATACCCATCATTATATATAAAATAGATAACCAACAAGGATCTACCATATAGCACAGAGAACTCCACTCAGTATTTTGCAATCACCTATAAAGACTCTAAAAAATAGATCCATATATGTATGGGAAACTGAATCACTTTGCTGGACATTTGAAACTAATACAACATTGTAAATCGACTATACTTCAATAAAAAATAAAAAAAATTATAGAATTTGGGGAATAAGATATATAGTCATTAAGATAAAAGGATGAAAAGACCATACTCTTAAAACAGGAGTTTCACGAGCTAGGTACACCTTAGGACAACCTTGTGCTGAAAGTAAGAGAAGTAAAGCAAAAGGAAGAAGAAGAAAGAGGCTTCCAATTGTATTTCCTTGTTCAGGTTTTTCCTCTCTGCCCCACGAATGTCTTCCACTCTCCCAGATTCTGTGACATGTTTTTATAGTATCACTATTTAGTCTCAACCATTCACCTACCTCTGGGTTCAAGGGAAAATTCACATTACTGATTTTTCTTCCCATGAAACTTTTATTTTCAGGTTCAAGTAAATTGACGTTCATTTTCAATTCTCCACACAATCTGCCCAGCACACTCATTCTATTCGATGTGCTCCATCTATAAGATATACAGCTCCACAATTGGTGAGATAGAGTGTAGTTACTGAAATGAAATGCAAAACCAAGGAGAAGAAAAAAATCACTGTAGCCCTACCTCACCCTGTTTCCAAAGGGTTAGACTGGAATTTATCCTCCAAAATATTCTCTTAGGCTTTATCTTACCCTGGGGCAAGTCTTAGATAATGGTCTGTAGAGATGCCAGAATGAATTTTCTATCAATAATAACTTTCTACTTTATTATACTTATGTATTCATTCACTGGGGGCTTACCTGGTGGCTCAGATGGTAAAGAATCTACCTGCAATGTGAGAAACTTGGGTTTGATCCCTGGATTGGGAGGATCCCATAGAAAAGGAATGGCTACTCACTCCAGTATCCTTGCCTAGAGAATTCCATGGACAGAGGAGCCTAGTGGGCTATACAGTCCATGGGGTAGAAAAGTGTTGGACTTGACTGAATGACTAACACTTTCACTTCCATTTATTCACTCATTGAACAAACATTTATCGAGTGACCTTTATGTACTGGGCACTATGCAAGTTGCTTAGGGAAAAGATACAGTATTTTTAAGACACAGTCTGGCTGATGCAGGAAGAAAGAGACTAAACAATCATAGGGCAGTGAGAAAGGGCTCCTGATGGAAACTCTGGGACACCTAGAAGGGCACCCTCCCTCTTTCCAGAGGCTATCAGAAGAGATTTAGCCAAAGAGGACACTTTTGATTTGGCACTTGCAGGATAAACAGAGACTATGTGCCAAAGCCTGTGTGTTTGCAGAACCAGGGAGGATGGGGAGGCATGATTCTTTTAGTGATGTAGACTGGTACCAGAGGTTCTGGGGAGGCTGTGGCGAGCAGCACAAAGACCAGGGTACACCCACCATGCCCAGTGAAGCAGGAGGCTAGGGCCATGTCACAGAGGGCCTCCCAAGTGCCGTAAGAGCTTAAACTCTACCACCCCCCACCCCCCGCCAATAACTGACAGAGGCGGGACAATGCCAACACAGCTGCATCACTGTAGCCCCCAGGATGTATTGTCCCTGGTCCAGGACTCATTACAGGCAGCAGATGTGAAATTCCAGATCCTGTAAGCTCCAGGAGGGGGCTCTAAATTCCTGGTTTGAAGGAAAAAATAAGCGAAGAAAAGAGAATCTTGTTTTGCTGCTTATTAACTGTGAGGTTAGAACAAATAAATTAACTCTCTCATTCTCTATTTATTTGCATACTGAGGGTGAACTGGACTGCCTCATGGGTAAATATCTTAGTATATAAAATGCTTTTGCTCGCTGTCTTCGTGGAGATAAAGCTTGCCGTGATATTTACCAGAATTCCCTCATTGTCGCCTCCTACGCAGGCCTTCCACCTCTGTCAGATTCTGAGCTGTGGAGTGGCAAAAGCCCCATCTCCAGCAACAGGGTAAAGGTTGGGTCAGAGTCTGAAGGGAAAGCGAGGGTTCAGCTCTAGTGTGTGTGGGTGTGAGGTCTGCATCAGTCTATCCTATTTTGTGTTTGGGGGGCATGATGAGAAGTGTCCCAGATGGTTTGGGGGAAGCCAAGTGTAGAAGGAGCTGGGTTTCCAATTCATTTCCCATGACTGCTGTAATAAATCACCCCAAAATCAGAGGCTTAAAAAATAAACATTTATTCTCTTACGGTTCTTAGTGGGTAAAAATCAAAGAGATCATGCTTCCTCTGAAAGTTCTACGGGACATCTGCTCCTTGCCTTTGCACAGTTCCAGAGGCTGTCCATATTTCTTGGCTGGTTTCTTCTTCTATCCTAAAAGTCCATAGCACAGCATCTTAAATCCGGCTCTCTCTGTTAAAATCATGGCAGCTCTCTCTGTTAAAATCATGGCGGTGCCTTCTCTCTTCTAAGTACTCAAATGTCTCTCTCCTTCCTTCTTATAAGGACACCATGATCAAATTTAGACCCCAAGGGGATAATGCAGGATAACCTCCCCCAGCTCAAGTTCTTTAAATTAATCAATACCTACCAAGCCTGTTTTGCAATTTAAGGTAACATATTCACAAATTCCAGGGTTTAGGACCTAGATATCTTGGGGGTCACTCTTCAGCCCTCCAGAGTTCCTCTAATGAGTAAAGCCTGGGGAACTCTGGAACAGAGCAGGGACTGGGGTAAAGTGAGTGAGGTACTCAGAGCCTGAGACTTAAGGAGTCCCTCACTTTCAGGATTATCCTGAGTGAGGAATCTGCTCTTGAAAATGAATGTGCCTTTAAATTTTGTGCTCTAGATGCCTTGCTCACCTTACCTTAGTCTGGATCCTGTCTTGGAGTGGCAAATAGAACTGGAGCAAAATTTGATGGGGCCATGTCTAAGCCACAGGCCTGAGACAGTCCAATAGAGTTCCTATTGGTTCCAAGAGCTAGGATGTGTTTGCCTGAGTGACTGTCTGTCTGTGGGGGGAAGGGGGGAGGGCATTGAGTAAGAGACAGGGAGGGAGAGACAGAGCAGTAGAATGATTGCCCCTGATCACAAGAGTAAGTAACACGCCTCTCCTAGTAACTCCCCAGAATGGTGTGGTTTTCATGCAGTCTTGAAGTAGCCTTGCTTCTATCTGGAAATGAGATTGCAGGCCAGATGGGGGAATGGACTTGTCTGAGTTTGCCGCATGGACACCATTGAGGACCAGATGACTACCCAGAAGGTACATGCAACAGGGAAAAGTGATGAGAAGACCACCGATTGGTACCTATTAAAACAAGTCCTGGGGAGCAAGTCCTTGCAGAGGAAATGAAATGCAGACATGACACATCATAGATGGACCCACATCCAGAGTGTCCTGTCTATGAGTCCCATGAGAAACTATGTTCCTGTCCTCCTGGCTGCCCTGCTAGGCCCAGATGCTTTTGGTGTACCATTTGTTCTGGAACTCCAGCCTCTGAGAAACTCAACGAAGAATGACCCCTTTCCCTGGTCCCAGGCCTGGCGGTCTTCCTCCATACCTCCTCCTCCTCTCCCTACATACTCCCAGCCAGGAGGACAGTGACTCATGCTAATTATACAGTAACAGGAGAAGAAAACACATACATTTTTTTTTTCTCCCTACAGCAGCTGGGGCTTTCTATTTATTTGTCCGCTATTTATAACTCACTCAGACAAGGAGGTCTTATCTCCTCCCACCACCATTTCTCCAAATGAAATTTCTCTAGGGTGGATCCAGTTTTATCTAAATTGGTTGGATAGAGGAGCACAACATATACAACCCATACTGAAAGAGATAAGGCTTTCTCCTTGTACTTGATGTAAAAATAACCAAGAGACAAAATGTGCATGGATAGGGAAAAATTAATTTACTTCCCTGCCTAATTAATAGATACAGGATAGATGTATCTGCTTAGCTCCCTAATTATAATAATACTTAGCAGTTACATGAAACTCTTCATCTTAAGAAATACCACCTTCTTCTGACACGAAATAATTAATCTTCAGTACTTCCATGTGAACATCTTATCTGAGCAAGAGAAATATCATGAGGTTGGAGGAGAGCAGGAAGATCAGAGTAGGGTGCCGAGGCCACCCCTTATCATTAAGGCAGAAGCTTCTCCGTGTGTGTCAGTCCCCCAGCATCAGGACCGGCTCAGGGACAATCTGTCCACCTCAGCCAGCTCAGGTCTGCCAGCTGCAGCAGGTAACTCACCAGCAAGTCCCAGAGTCTGCAGATTCTAGCCTACCTGGCTGTGTAGCTGGAATCCACCTCCCAAAGTGAAAGAGGCCACAGTGGACCCAAGCAGAGGGGGAGCTTCCAGGCTCCACGCTGCAGTGAGGGACAATCGCCAGATGAGCCCCTCTGGGAGCCTCCCGTCTGTTCATGGGTTTTCTGCTCCATTCCTGATTTGATATGCATTCGCTCAGTACTGTACTGTGTGCTATGCTAAGTCACTTCAGCCTCCTCTGACTCTTCCCGACCCTATGGACTGTAGCCTGCCGGCTTCTCTGTCCATGGGGTTCTCCAGGCAAGAATACTGGAGTGGGTTGCCATGCCCTCCTCTAGGGGATCTTCCCAACCCACGGATCAAACCTACATCTCTTATGTCTCCTGCATTGGCAGGTGGGTTCTTTACCACAAGGGCCACCTGGGAAGCTCTCACTCAGCCCTACTTTTTCCTATTTCCTGTGGTGGGATACAACTCCTGGCACATCTTGTGCTAAGTCAGAGTTCCTGATAAGGCCTATGACTCTTAACCTTCACCAGGAAACAGAAACTTCTCTGCCTCTAAACCCTGTGGCCGCATAACCCCCTAACCTGGGATCAGATGTCTGAAGCGGACGTAATTCCAGCCTCCCGTAGAGTAGCGTTTGCTGCCCCATCCTCCTGAATTTGCTGCTTCCATACTCCCGCTTGCTGTTCTTGGGAGGGGGGTGCACAATCTTCTCCCCACCTCCATCCCGTGCCTTCCTCACCTGCTCCTCCTCCCACTGGGCACTCTCAGCGTGCCCCTTGACTGTACCACGGCAGCCAGGGCAGGAGCCTTTGTCCATGCCCAGGACTCGGGCTGTGATGAAGCAGATGTGTGCCCTGTCACCCTGCCCCTTACTTGCCAGAAACTGCAGGAGCCCCTCTGGTCTCCAGATATTGAAAACATGTTAGTATTATAAAAGAAAGGAAAAAAAATCCAATACAATTATCATTGTATTTGGTGCTTAATAGACCTTCAGTGAAGTTTGTTTAAAAAATTACATTTCAAATGATTTGCCAAGGCCTTATTTTTGTGACTTTCAGAAAAAAAAACACACACACACACACACACACATAGCCAAGCAATGAACAGCTACAGCTATGTGCTCTTGCCTTTATCTTGTAGACAGGGGTGGGGAAAAGGAGAGCAATAAACAATCGTTACTTAAATTGCAACTTCACTGTCTTTTTATTTTTTTCCTTACTTTTATAAATATAATAGACCATACAAATATTGCTTACATTTAAAATTTGTTAAAGCTCAAAGCTACTATAATGAGATAAGAATTATAAGTTCTAATTATATGCTTTGAGGCAATGTAATTATGCAACAGTTTTGGGGGAAAATGAATGCGACATAACAGATCTTCTTTCTCATTTTCTTAATTTTGGGCTTTATCCTTAACCAGGGAAGAAGATCCAACTCCTACCAATTATTCCTCCACAGTTCAACTAACAATGCATCTCTGGTTAAATCAGAAAAGGGAACAGGCAAAGAAATGGACATATTTGCTACATCTTCTCACAATATGGTTATGATATAATGACTTTTTTTTGCTTTTTTTATTGGATTATAATTCCTTTATAATGTTGTGCTAGCTTCTGCTGTAAAACATCATGAATCAGCCCTGTGTATACATATATCCCCTCCCTCATGAACCCCCTTCCCCCACATCCCACCCCTCTAGGTCATCACAGAGCACCGAGCTGAGCTCCCCGTATTATATGGCAGCTTCTTAGTAGCTGTCTGTTTTACAGATGGCAGTGTATATCTGCCGATGCAGGAGATGCAGGTTCAATCCCTAGGTCAGGAAGATCCTGGAGAAGGAAATGGCAACTCATTCTAGTATTCTTGCTTGGGAAATCCCATGGATAGAGGAGCCTGGCAGGCTACAGTCCATGGAGTCAATGGAGTCAGATATGACTGAGTGACTGAGCAGGCACGCATGCACAGTGTCTATGTTCCCAGTCACTCAGTTGTGTCCAGCTCTATGTGACCCTGTGAACTGTAGCCCGCCAGGCTCCTCTGGCCATGGAAGTCTCCAGGCAAGAATACTGGAGTGGGTTGCCATTTCCTCCACACAGTGTATATATGTGGCACTAGCATGTGGGAGGCTCATCCTTGTTCTCCAAGGAACCCAGGTCTGGAAGGAGAGTGAATGCTTTAGGAGGCCAAGTTTCCATTTGATACTAAAAGGGAAATACTGGACCAATGTGGGCTCTAACTCTGGACTAGGCAGCTTCTGGAGATGAATAAACAGAGGAATGGAATTGACTCATCAGGGTGTTGTGGAAGAAATACAATCTGCAATCAGATAACTGCTTCTCTTGAGTCATTTCCAACTCTGAGGTGCTCCAACTGTATTTGAACTCTCTGTGTCTCATTCCCCAGAGTGAGAGGAGTTGAATTAAAGCCTAGAAACACTTGCTTCCGGTTTTATAGATGTGTGTATGTGTGTGTCCTCAAAGGAAACCTACACTTAAGTTTAACTTGTGAAGACTGTATTTAGTGTGCTAACCATATGTATTAGGAGAAAAAATAAAGAGACTATATTTCTTGATCTGTGATTGGTTGGTTAAACAAAACAGTGGGGGAGAAGAGAACTGGTAGACTACTTTGATAGAAAATGACAGTCAAGAATGAGGATCACAGCTGGCTGGTCAGAGTTTTTTTTTTTTTTTCCAGAGGATATCTATCATATTTTCATAATAAAAGTAGCCCACATATAATCCATATATTGTGCACCTTCTGCTTTGTAAGTGTATGCTATGTGTTTCTACATTTAACCTGTACAACAAATTATTATTACTGATTATCCTTCTCATCAGACAGAAGGAGAAAATGAAGCTCATATAAGATGGGTTGTTGTTTAGTCACTAAGTTGTGCCCCACTGTTTGCAACCCCATGCACTGCAGCATGACAGTCTTCTGTGTCCTTCAGAGTTTGCTGAAACGCATGTCCATTGAGTCGATGGTGCCATCCAACCATCTCATCCTTTGTCATCCCCTTCTCCTCCTGCCTTCACCCTTTCCCAGCATCAGGGTCTTTTCCAATGAGTCAGTTCTTCACATCAAATAGCCAAAGTATTGGAGCTGCAGCTTCAGCATCAGTCTTTCCAACAAATATTCAGGCCTGATTTCCTTTAGCATTGACTTGTTTGATCTCCTTGCTCTCCAAAGGACTCTCAAGAATCTTCTCTAGCACCACAGTTTGAAGGCATCAATTTTTCATCTCTCAGCCTTATTTATGGCACAACTCTCATATTCATACATGACTACTGGAAAAACTATAGGTGTGACTAGACGGACCTTTGTTGGCAGAGTGATGTCTCTGCTTTTTAATATGCTCTCTAAGTTTGTCATAGCTTTTCTTCTAAGGAGCAAGCATCTTTTAATTTCATGGCTGAAGTCACCATCTGTAGTGATTTTGGAGCCCAACAAAATAAAGTCTGTCACCATTTCCACTTTTTCCCCATCTATTTGTCATGAAGTGACGGGACCAGATGCCACGATCTTAGTTTTTTGAATGCTGAGTTTTAAGGCAGGTTTTTCACTCTCCTCTTTCACTTCCTGCCATTAGGGTGATATAATCTGCACATCTGAGGTTGTTTGTATTTCTCCCGGCAATCTTCATTCCACTTGTGACTCATCCAGCCTGGCGCTTCTCGTGATGTACTCTGCATAAAAGTTAAATAAGCAGGGTGACAATATACAGGCTTGGTGTCCTCCTTTCCTGATTTTACCTCAGTTCCTTGTTCCATGTCTGGCTCTAACTGTTGCTTCTTGACTTGCATAAAGGTTTCTCAGAAGGCAAGTAAGGTCGTCTGGTATTCTCATCTCTTCAAGAATTTTCCACAGTTTGCTGTGATCCACACAGTCAAAGGTTTCAGTGTATCAATGAAGCAAAAGTAGATGTTTCTCTGGAACTCCCTTGCTTTTCCATGATCCAGTGGATGTTGACAATTTGACCTCTGGTCCCTCTTCCATTTCTCATCCAGCTTGTACACCTGGAACCTCTCAGTTCACATACTGTTGCAGCCTAACTTGAGCATGACCTTACTAGCATGTGAAATGAGCACAACTGGTATGATAGTTTTGGTCACTGCCTCCTATATGATGTCACGAGCCTCCATCCATAGTTCTTCAGGCACTCTGTCTTTCAGATCTAAATCCGTCAACATATCTGTCACTTCCACTGTATAATCATAAGATGGGTTGAAGTTGAAGTGTTAGTTGCTCAGTCGTTCCAACTCTTTGTGACCCCATGGACTGCAGCCCACCAGGCTCCTCTGTCCATGGGATTTTCCGGGCAAGGATACTCGAGTGGGTTGCCATCTCTTTCTCCAGGGGATCTTCCCAACCCAGGGATAGAACCCAGGTCTCCTGCACTGCAGGCAGATTCTTTACCGACTGAGCTATGAGGGAAGCCCCATAAGATGGGTGGTGTACCCCAAATCCCCAGTCTGGTTCTAAAGCCCCTGAATTCTCTATTGCAGCCTCTGCCCAAAGACAGTCAAAGAAACCAGAACTCAGATTTAAAACATAATCCATTCTCATAATTTCATGAGAAATTATTTGTACATAATACAAGCCTATAGGAGTCATGGGTTCAAACCCTTGTTCAGTAAGATCCCCCATAGAAGGAAATGGCAGCCCACTCCAGTATTCTAGCCTGGTAAATCCCATGGACAGAGGACCCTGGTGAGCTACAGCCCATGGGGTCACAAAAGAGCCAGATATGCATAGAGTCAAAGCATGTATAGGCCTTATGGAGGGGGCACAAGGCCTCTGCCATCTCTGAGTTTGTGGTCTTCCATTTGGCTATGTGGGAGCCCATGGCTTATAGGCTGCCTTTGCTAGTGACCATGCCACAGAGCACCCACTAGAAATTATGTCAATTGCACTTCATACCCAGACCCCTGTAAAGTAATCTCCACCTGGGTTCTCCCTACACAGCTTCCTTACTCATCCACAGAACCAGCTTCTTTGAGATCTGCAGCACCACTCTCTGTCCCTGACTACAACACCTTAAAAGGTTAAAGACAAGCACATTCTCTTTTTCAGAAAATTAATTCTGCTTCACGCTGACATATGCTGTATTGACAAAGGGCCGCAGGCCTTTCTCTCCCCCAAAATTTCAAAACAGAAGGTCTCTGTCCAAAATAGAAGTGTATGTTACACTGTTCCCATAAAAGAAGGAGACAAGAGTCTCAGAGCCACAAACATTCTATTTTCAAGTTCAGAGCTACCAAAAAATATGTCAGCCCAGAGGGGATGGATTTGGAGGGAAGGGGGAGCAAGACAAGCAAACTTTATTCTATGTTTAAATCCCAGCATATGGGCCATTCCTATTTTGGGCTGACAAATACTGACTTCCATGTTTTGTAATTAATGATATAAAAAGAGGAACTAAGCTACATTTGAAGGTCCAAGTAGGCCATCCCCCTACCATTGGAGACCCTCTGCCATCTTGCAGGTTAGACTGGAAGAAGTCAATTGGCATTTCCCGATTTGAGAGCAGAGTGCAGATGAGAATCTGGGCCAGTACTTATTTCTCCTCATAAATCTCATTTTCTGGGATCAACTTTTAACCACTTGTTGTATTTCTAAGTTGAAACTTTCCAGGTTCTGAGAGGCCCCTTGAAGGTGCTGGGCTGATGGACAGATATTTCTGAAGGCTAGTGAGCCCTGGTAAAGGGAACAAAGAATTCTGTGAGCCAAACTCAGGTCTCAGGGATCTCTGGCCCACTCCCATTTGTAGGCTAATTGAAATAGCATTTGAGAAGTCAAATGAAATAAATCCTCTCTTTCCCATGAATGGAAGCAGGCTAGTTCTCACAGCCCACAGACATGCTGCCACTAGCACCTGGACCATGTCCCCGAACCCCAGAATGCAGCCCTTCTCTGTGCCCAAGATGTACCCCTATTCCTCACCTTGGCTAGCCTTTGGCCTAGATCTTGTTCCTACTGATGACTGCCAACTATAGTTCTGCAGTGATTTCCAGTGGCCCCAAAATTCTACAACTAGATCTTGCATCCTAGGATGCTCATTTAGCAGTTCACCAACCAAGGTGTATGAAATGTGTAGCTTACTTTTTAATTTTATTTATTTATTTTTACTTTAATGAGACACGATCCATTAGTAGGTAGGAGTGGAAAACAGAAGAGTCCACTCAGGGCTACCCACCAGCATTTCTTGGAGGTCTGTCTAGGTTTCCAAAACTTTGCGCATGTCAAGATTTTGGGGTGGTGTGGGAAGCAACTTGTGTAGGTCATTGTTCACCATGTGCCTATGCTCACACTTCATGGCTCACATTTGGTTTGGGGCTGTCAGAACACTCAGATGATTATAGTCTCCAGTTTTCCGTCCTCTGGCTCCTGGCTGTGCAGTTCTCCCTCCACTGACTCAGGAATCTTTTCATGGTACAGGAGATAATTTCTCTGTAACCACAGAACCCTGGACTTGAGAAATCATCCCCTTCCCAAAGCCATGTTTACTTCTCATGCAGAGAGATGTTTTCCTCACCGGGAAGCCTCCTGTACTAGAAAATCTCTGAGCCTGCTTCAGGGCTGTATGCAACTGACACATCTGCAGCCACTTCTGTGTTGAATTTTGATCCTTTCCCTGGGTTCCATCTGAGGGAACAGGCACAGTTTCACTTAGAATTTTATTTTGCATCCTTTCAAAAGCAGCAGTTGATTCCAAAGTTTAGCTCAATAACCATTCCCCCACCAACATCAACTTTGCTCTAGCAAGTGGATTCTCTTTTCCACCGCATCTTTGAAATCACTTTTTCTAAAGGCATTCCAACAAATTTGAAGATCTAAATTTTATTTCTGCCAGGACTTTTGATGATTCATACATGAAATAAAGAACTCACGAGTGGAATGGTACGTGTGTGTACTAATGAGTTTGCATGCTTTATAATTTATTAATTAAATCTTATTAAACCTTAACTGACCTTTTAAATATGATTATGTGATTGCACACCTATATTTTATTAATGTGGTAAATTATAGTGATTATTTTTGAATGTTTGATAAAAATTTAATTCCTGAAATACAAAAAAAACACTTCAACTAAAAGAGTACATTTACTTTTCTATAATTCTGAATTTGATTTAATAATGAGTGTTCAGGAATTTGACACCTATGTTCCTCAAAAGATTACTCTTGCTTGCAAGCCCCTTGTCAGCTGTTGTTAGCAAGTTATGCTGATGTCATAAAATGAACTGGGCAGGATTCCCTCTTATTCTATTATCTGGACAAGTTTATTAAAATCTGTGTCTTTTCTTTCACAAATATTTGGTAAAGGTCACTGGTCAAAGCCTGTCAACCTACAGTTGTTCTTGTGGTAGGACTGTTGTTTGGTGGGAAGTGTGTATCCTAGAGTTATCATTTCTTTCATAGATCTAGAACTAGGCAGGTTTTTTATGCCTCTTTGTGTCAGGTGTGGTTTATATTCTCTATAAACTTATTTCATCAAAATTGTCAAAATTATTGGGTATCCTCTCATTATCTTTTAAAAGTGGCTATGGTTTTTTGGGGAATGATTTTCATTTCTAAAAGTGGAGTTTATCATCCGTTTTGCTTGTTCATTGCTCCCAGAAATTTATCAATTACACTAGTCTTTTCAAGTAACTTTGTGCCTTTGTTTATTCTCTGTAAACAGATTTCTTTTTTATTTCAATAAGCTTGTTCTAGTCCTCATTTTGTCCTTCCTGCTATCTTTTTGGGGGGTTAATTTGATACTTTCTTTTAACTTCTGAAATAAAGAACTTGCCTATATTCTACATGTTTAAGGTTATAAATTTACCTGGAATCACGATCCAGAGAGGTATCACAGATTTAAATATATCACATTTTATTAGCATTCCGTTCATATTTTTGGTTTGTTTTTGTTCCAATTTCCAGTTTCTATTATATATTCTCTCTCTCTTTTTTTTTGTATTTGTATCTATATCTGTATTCTCTTCTCCACTGCATCTTTGAAATCATTGTTTCTAAAGGCATTCCAGTGAATGGTAGCATTTAAACTGTTTTCCACTCAGTTTTGAAAATTTCAATGATTCAGAATTTTTATTTATCCCATAAATTGGTTGGTCCCAGTTAACAGTCCACATATACCTGAGTTAAATGTATATCTTACTGTGTTGGATGCCTGGTTTTAATCGTTAATCAAAATTCTTGCTGATGTCTTGTCTTCTTACTCTTATCAGTGATGAATGGTATGTTAATATCATCACATTGATCTTGGCTTCATCTTTTTGTGACTATTTTTTTGTTTTAGCTTTTCAATATTTGCTTTACATATTTTGAGGCTATTATGGGTTGAATTGAGTTCCCCAAAAAGCTATGTCAAATTTCCAAACCCTGAAATGTGTGAATATAAACTTATTTGGGAACAGTCTTTGCATATACAAGTTAAGATGAAGTCATACTGGATTAGGGTAGGTTCTAACCAAAAATGACTGTTCTTATAAGTAGAGAAAGTAGATAAATGGGGAGGGAGATGTCATGTGGAGACACAGAGGCACAGAGAGACAACATCATGTGATGACATGCAGCGATTAGATGATGAAATTCCAAACCAAGGAATTTCAAGGATTGACTGTCACTACCAGATGCTACTTCACCCCCATAATACATTATTATTCTTTTAATAGACTTAACATTCATTTAATTTTATCTACATTTTAATCCTTTCCATTGCTTTTTATTCCTTCATGCTCTCTTGAGCTTCTATATGAGATTATTTTTTCCTTCTCCCTAACATATCTGCTTTAAAATTAGATTTACTGTAAACTTGCTGTTGATTAAGTCTCTAGTTTGTTTGTTTGAAAATATCTTTGTTTTTCTTTCATATCTGAAGGCTGTTTTGGGTATACAATTCTAACTTGATAGTTTTTTTTTCTTGCAGCACTTTGAATATATAATACAGTTGCCTCCCATTTTTCATTATTTATGATAAGAAATCATCTATTAGACTTATTGTTGCTATTTTAAATTAATATATCTATCTACCCCTGGCTCAAGGCTGTTTTTTAAGATATTTCTCTTTGTTTTTGGATTATAGCTGTATTATTATGTGTCTATATGTGTTTTTTTTCTGTTTAATATTCAGCTTCTTGAATATGTGTCTCATGGAAAATTCCAAGCCATTATCTGTTAAAATATTGATCTTTCATATATTCATTTTTTATCCTCTTCTTTGGAGTTGAATTACACATATGTTATATTGTTTCACCATACTTCATATGCCTTTTACTCTATTTTTTGTGTTTTCCTTGCTTATACCTCCCCATTCTTCAGCATGAATATTTTCCTCAGATTTATGTTACATTCATTAATCCTCCTTTCATTGTGACTAATAGCTGTTAAACCCTAAAATGAGCTTTTAAAATTCAATTATTTAAGTTCTAGGTTTTTCATCTTCCCTATTGCTTCCAGAGATTAAAAGCCTCAATGCAGTTAGATCACAAAATTCTACATATAAAAACTTATGGGCATCCATTCCAGTTGGGTAAAGCAGACAGAAAAATTAAAAACAAAAAAGAATCCAATTCTGTATGCAGGACAGAAATCTGTGCTAGGCACAGCACCAAAGCTGGAAGAGGTGCCAGATGACTAGGAAGGGATAGAACACCTACCTAAGATTGATGTTTAGTCAAAACCTCAGGGACCACCCCCCACACCACCACTTACTGCCTTCCAACAGCCTGATGAGTACAGAATGGAAATAACAGTGGAGTGCTAACTGTGAAACTTCAGGAGACAAACTCTTTTTAGAGCTCAGAGTAAGAAGAAGATACAAAGCCAAAGAAGGAAGCAGACACTGAGAAATAATTTCTGGAAAATAGCCCACAATCTAAACCCAAGGAATTACCACAAAGGGACGAGGTAGCGTTTAGGGGTGAAGTGCTTCTTCCTTATCATGTTAATGGTTATGTGAATGTATACATTGAAATATACTCCAAGAAAAGGTCAGTTTTGTTGCATGGTAACTAAGCTGAGCTCTGAAAGTTGTTGTTTTAAAAGGAAAAAGAAGTAAGCACATTCTTTCACAAACAAACTCTGATAATACATTGCTAACAGATCTACTCAACAAGAAACATCAATGGAAATTCTTGAGGCAAAGAAAATATGATATTATTTGCAAATTTGCATCTAGAAAAAGAGGATTACTAGAAATAGAATATATTGTGGTGAAACAAGACTCATAATTCTTCAAGAGTAAGTGAAGTGAAAGTGTTAGTCGCTCAGTCACGTCTTACTCTTTGCAACTCCATGGACTCCTGTCAGGCTCCTCTGTCCATGAGATCTCCCAGGCAAGAATACTGGGGTGGGGAGCCATTCCCTTCTCCAGGGGATCTTCCCTGACCCAGGGATCAATCCCCTGTCTACCACATTGCAGACAGATTCTTTCATAATTTGTACTTATTTTTAATTCCTGTAGAAGATAATTCATGTCCTAAGGTATATTTAATATAAATTATTGTGTATTTATAACAAGTTTAAAAGTAAAATACACGAAGACATTATCACAAAGGATGAAAGATTGGGAATATACTCTTTGATATACTCTATGATCCTTACACTTGGCATGAAGCAATGTGCTACTATTTGACAGTAGACTCAGATTACTTAAAAATACATATTGTAAACTCTTGGGCCATCACTAAAATATTTTAAGTGGTATAAATAATAAATCAACAGAGTAAATAAAATTTTCAAATAACTGAACAGAAGCTAGAGAAGAAGAAAAATCAAAAAACAGAAGAAATAGAAAATAGGTATGACAAAAACCACTGCAATATTGTAATTAGCCTCCAACTAATAAAAATAAATGGAAAAAAAAAAAAAAGGAAACGGGTAACAAGGTGGTAGATATAAATCCAATACTAGGCTTCCCTGGTGGGCCAGTGGTTAAGAACCTGCCTGCCAATGCAAGGTGACACAGGTTTGATCTCTGGTCCAGAAACATCCCAGATTCTGTGAGGCAACTAAATCTGTGCATGACAACTAAGTCCATGTGCCACAGCTACTGCCCTAGAGCCTGTGCTCCAAAACAAGAAAAGCCACTGCAATGAGAAGCCTGTGCACCCCAACTAGACAGCAGACCCTCCTCCCTGCAACTAGAGAAAGCCTCCACACAGCAATGAAGAACCAGAGCCTCCAAAAATAAATAAATATAAATCCAATACTATTTATAATCACATTGAAAGTAAATGATAATAAATTACTTTAAAGATTGAGATCGTCAAATTGAACACAAAGCATGACTTGACTATTGCAATCTATTAGAAATCCCATTAATTAAAAATAGACATTAAAAGTAAAAGGATGGAAAAAATTATCATGTAAACACTAACTTTAATAAACTGAAGTAGCTATACTCATTTCACAAAAAGTAAATTTCAAAACAAAGAATACTTTCAAGGACAAAGATGGACATTCATTAATGAGAAAACAGTTTGACTCTCTGTAAAGATACATTAATCCAAAAGTAATGTATCTAACAAAGAGCTTCATAATGCATGAAGAAAAATTGGTAAAACTAAAATTACCGATAAAAGCCATGATTAAAATGATGAAAAGTTTCAAAACTTCTCTCTTAGTTGATGGTACAAGTAGGCAGAAAATCAGGGCTTCCCCGGTGGCTCCATCAGTAAAGAAGAAGCCTGCAATGCAGGAGACCCGGGTTGGATCCCCAGGTAGGGAAGATCCCCTGGAGGAGGAAATGGCAACCACTCCAGTATTCTTGCCTGGAATAATCTCATGGACAGAGGAGCCTGCCAGGCTATAACCCATGGGATCACAAAGAGTAGGACACAACTTGGTAACTAAAGCACCAGGCAGAAAATCAACAGGTCCCAGGATTTCAAAATGTAATCTAAACTGACAAATGAATCTAATAGTATTACACATGTAAAATATAACCACACTAACTAACATATGGGGGGAAAAGGAACTTATGTAAATATCTTAGTGAAACAGTGATTTCTGCCTGACATTGTGTCATAAGTCTAAAGGCAAGAAGAACTGAACATACACACCATGCATGCTTCAGTCACTAGCATGCTTCAGTCACGTCTGACTTCTGTGATCCTGGAAGACCTTAGCCCTCCAAGCTCCTCTTCCAATGAATATTCAGGGTTGATGTCCTATAGGATTGACTGGTTTGATCTCCTTGCTGTCCAAGGGACTCTCAAGAGTCTTCTCCAGCACCACAGATCAAAAGCATCAATTCTTCGGCACTCAGCCTTCTTTATGGTCCAACTGTCACATCCATTTGTGACTACTGGGAAAACCACAGCTTTGACTAGACAGACCTTTGCCAGCAATGTAATGTCTCTGCTTTTTAATATATGCTGGCTAGGTTTGTCATAGCTTTCCTTCCAAGGAGCAAGCATCTTTTAATTTCATGGCTTCAGTCACCATCTGCAGTGATTTTGGAACCTAAAAAAATGAAATCCGTCACTGTTTCCACTTTTTATTCTATTTGCCATGAAGTGATGGGACTGGATGCCTTAATCTTCATTTCTTAAATGTTGAGTTTTAAGCCAGCTTTTCACTTTCCTCCTTCACCTTCATCAAGAGGTTCTTTATGTCTTCTTCACTTTCTGCCATGAAAGTGGTATCATCTGCATATCTGAGGTTTTTTATATTTCTCGCAACCATCTTGATTCCAGCTTGTGAATCATCTAGCCTGGCATTTCACATGATGTAAAAAGCAGGGTGATAAAATACAGCCTTATCATACTCCTCTCTCAATTTTGAACCAGTCTATTGTTCCATGTCCAGTTCTAACTGTTGCTTCTTGGCCTGCATACAGGTTGATCAGAAGGCAGGTAAGGTGATCTGGTACTCCTATCTCAGTAATTTTCCAGATTTTTGTGATCCACACAAAGACTTTAGCGAAGTCACTGAAGAAGCAGATGTTTTTTAGAATTCCCTTGCTTTTTTTATGATCCAGTGGATGTGGCAACTTGATCGCTGGTTCCTCTGCTTTTTCTAAATCCAGCTTGAACATCTGGAAGTTCTCAGTTCACGTACTGCTGAAGCCTAGCTTGAAGGATTTTTATCATAATTTTGCTAGCATGTGAAATGACTACAATTGTATGGCAATTTGAACATTCTTTGGCATTGCTTTTCTTTGGGATTGGAAGGAAAATTGACATTTTCCAGTCCTGTGGCCACTGCTGAGTTTTCCAAATTTACTGGCATATTGAGTGCAGCACTTTCACGGCATCATCGTTTAGGATTTGAAACAGCTCAGCTGAAATTTCATCACCTCCACTAGCTTTGTTCATAGTACTGCTTCCCAAGGCCCATTTGACTTCACATTCCAGGATATCTGGATCTAGGTGAGTGCCCACACCATCGTGGTTATCTAGGTCATTAAGAACTTTTTTGTACAATTCTTCTGTGTATTCTTGCTACCTCTTCTTAATCTCTTCTGCTTCTGTTAGATACTTGGCATTTCTGTCCTTTATTGTGCCCATCTTTGCATGAAATGTTCCTCGGTATCTCCAATTTCATTGAAGAGATCTCTAGTCTTTTCCATTCTATTGTTTTCCTCTATGTTTTTACATTGTGCACTTAAGCAGGCTTTCTTATCTCTCCTTGCAATTCTTTGGAACTCTGCATTCAGTTGAATATGTCTTTCCCTTTCTCCTTTGCCTTTTAATTCTCTTCTTTTCTCAGCAATTTGTAAGGCCTCCTCAGACAACAACTTTGCCTTCTTGCACTTCTTTTTCTTGGGGATGGTTTTGGTCACCACCGCCTGTACAATGTTATGAACCTCTATCCATAGTATTTCAGGCACTCTGTCTATCAGATCTTGTCCCTTGAATCTATTTTCCACCTCCCCTGTATAATCATAAAGATTTGATTTAGGTCATATCTGAATGGCCTATTGTTTTTTCCTACTTTCTTCAATTTGAGCCTGAATTTTGCAATAAGGAGCTTGTGATCTTAGCCACAGTCAGCTTGAAGTTTTATTTTTGCTGCCTGTATAGTTTTTCCATTTTGGCTGCAAAGAATATAATCAATTTAATTTCAGTACTGACTATCTGGTGATGTCCATGTATAGAGTTGCCTCTTAAATGTTGATTGGTAAATGTGTTTCTCACAGTAGTATAGGTTAGTTATTCTGAACCTACTTTACACATACCCTATATTTGGACAAAATCATATGTATTTAGATACTGAAATCCAGGTTTTTCACCATCAGAAAGATATATACCAGATAAGCAAAGAGGTAATGTTAGAATGAACCTATGATGTTGGATTGGAGTCGAATATATCAGTATAAACTTACATTGTTTAATGCACATGCAAACATATATAGATACAAAAATAAGAATATCTTGATCTTCAAATACCATTGCGTCCTTCTTAAATGGACCATTCTATGACTGGGACAAGTTTAGTATAAGATAATCCTGGCATATCTTGGTGCCAAAATAAAGTAAATGCTTAAAATAGAAGAAACAAAAAAGCATGAAGGTATGTCAGAAAGTCAAAGAAACCAATTTGTAATAGCTCCTGTTGAGCAATGTGGGAATTATTTGAGCAACAAAGTGAAAAAAAAAAAAACAGTATTGGGTTTTAACCTAAATAATAAATATATAAATGCACAATTGAATAAATAAATAAATAAGGTATAAAGGGCAACTTGTCCTTATAGGAGAATCCCAAATAATAAATCTAGAAGTAAACAGAAGTGGAAAATCACCACTGGAATGCCACAGTAATAGTTGCTCAAACAAAATCCACTGATAGATGTCAAATTTAGTGGAAAAAATATTTAAAGAGAAATAGGATATTTGGAAGGAAAGCTATGGCAAACCTATAAGGCATATTAAAAAGCAAAAATATCACTTTGCCAACAAATGCCTGTATAGTCAAAGCTGTGGTCTTTCTAGTAGTCATGATATGAGAGTTGAACCATAAAGAAAGCTGAGCACAGAAGCATTGATACTTTCAAATTGTGGTGCTGGAGAAGACTCTTGAGAGTTCCTTGAGTAATAAGGAGATCAAACCGGGCAAGCCTAAAGGAAATCAACCCTGAATACTCACTGGAAGGACTGATGCTGAAGCTCCAATACTTTGACCACCTGATGCCAAGAACCAGCTCATTGGAGAAGACCCTGATGCTGGGAAAGGTTGAAGGCAAAAGAAGAGGGCAGCAGAAGATGAGACGGATGGATAGCATCACTGGCTCAATGGACAGAAACTTGGGCAAACTCCAGGAGACAGTGGAGGAAGGGATGCCTGCAGTGCTGCAGTCTATGGGGTCCCAAAGAGTCGGACATGACTTAGTGGCTGAAAAACAACAAGGATATTTGCATGTCTATGGCAAAACCACTACCATATAGTAAAGTAATTAGGTTCTAATTAAAATAAATAAATTTATTTTTAAAAAACCCTAAAAAGAAGTATCTCTCTTGAAATACTTATTAACTACTATGACGGTTTTAATATTGTCCACAAATTCTTTTATATTTCTCCCAGGTGGTGAGGTATAATTCCTCACTGCTTATGCATGAGTTGGATGTAGTCAGTCACATCTAACAAAGGAAGGAAAGGGAAATAATGACTTTATAGTACAGACATATCTTTAAACAAGTGATCAAGGTTAACATTACCTGTCATATTGATATCACATACCCCTGATTATGATACAATATAAAAGGGCCATCACCTCTCAGTTGTTCTTTCCAAAAATGTATAACCACAGCCTCATCATGAGAACACATACAAATATAGATCAGAGAACATTTTATAAGACACCTGACCAGTACCACTTCAGAAGTGTCAAGGTCACCGAGACAAGGAATAATTGATAACTTATCATGACTTAGATTAAAAGTCGTGACAACTAAAGGCAATGTACCATGCAAGGCTGGATCCTAGGATTTTTTAAAAAGTGGAAAAACTGAAGAGATGTAAATAAAGTATACAGTTTCATTATTAATATTTTTCTGATATTAATATCTTAGTTTTGATCATTTGAACTGTGTTTACATAAGATGTTAACATGAGGAGAAGCTATGTACAGAGTATACAGAAAATAGTTTTGCAACACTTTCTACTTCTGAAATTATTTCAAAAAATAAAGAAACTATATCGAGTCTAATAATATCCTACACTGGAAAAAGATGGCCAATATAGTTCTCCTGTTCTGAATTATCACCAACTTTCAGTCAATCCTAGTGGTTTCCACATCCTAAGAATATAGAAATTGTCTACTCACCGTGAATCCCTCTTTGGTGTCATCCAGGTTAGGCTAGATTCAGTTTATTATTCCTTTGACTCAGCCAGATATAGTTTGATTTCTGCAAAAGTGAATCACAAGTCTCACCAATTTAAAAATAAAAACTTAGTCTTGCAATCGTTTTTTACATTGTTCATGTCATTTTGCTCACTGTCTCACAAAGGGGTATTTTTTTTCTTCTAAATTGTCTAATAGTTATTCTCTATGTAACATATCACATATAGGTTAAGTCTCATTAAAACAATTTTGTTTTATAATACTCAAGGCACAGCAGGATTTGTATTTTAAATAGTATATACATACATTTACATATTATGTGTATATTTTATTATATGTACGAGCACCTTTTGTTTCACTTGTGTTGTATCCTACATTTACCATTCCCCAGTGCATGGAGGTAAATACAGTGGCCTCTCTATGTCTCCTTCTCTGAGGCTGGCAGGTTCACACTCCCGATATATCCATCAGTTCACTTCAGTCGCTCAGTCGTGTCCAACTCTTTGCGACCCCAAGGACCGCAGCACGCCAGGCCTCCCTGTCCATCACCAACTCCCAGAGTTTACCCAAACTCATGTCCATTGAGTCAGTGATGCCATCCAACCATCTCATCCTCTGTCGTCCCCTTCTCATCCTGCCTTCAATCTTTCCCAGCATCAGGGTCTTTTCAAATGAGTCACTTCTTTGCATCAGATGGCCAAAGGATTGGAGTTTCAGCTTCAAAATTAGTCCTTCCAATGAACACTCAGGACTGATCTCCTTTAGGATGGACTGGTTGGATCTCCTTGCAGTCCAAGGGACTCTCAAGAGTCTTCTCCAACACCACAGAAGTACAAAATAGAACTTCCCTAAGTCTATTGCAAGGAACATTGTTCTCTCAAGAAGGTCCCAGATCAAAGAAACCCAAGATAAAATTAATTTGAAAATCTGTATATATTTTACATTACTACTCAGAGATTTCAAAGCACATTAAAATCTCTAAAATCTAATAGAAAATATAATTCTTTGACTCAGAGATGTCCCAACCTTTTTTTTTCCCAGAGTAAAGAGTGTCTTGATGAAAGTGAAAGAGGAGAGTGAAAAAGTTGGCTTAAAACTCAACATTCAGAAAGCTAAGATATGCATCCGACACATCACTTCATGGCAAATAGATGGGGAAACAAAGGAAACAGTGACAGACTTTATTTTCTTGGGCTCCAAAATCACTGCAGATGGTGACTGCAACCATGAAATTAAAAGACACTTGGTCCTTGGAAGAAAAGCTATGACCAATCTAGACAGCATATTAAAAAGCAGAGACATTACTTTGCCAACAAAGGTCCGTCTAGTAAAGGCTATGGTTTTTCCAGTAGTCATGTGTGGATGTGAGAGTTGGACTATAGAGAAAGCTGAGCGCCGAAGAATTGATGCTTTTGAACTGTGGTGTTGGAGAAGACTCCTGAGAGTCCCTTCGACTGCAAGGAAATCCAACCAGTCCATCCTAAAGGAAATCAGTCCTGAATATTCACTGGAAGGTCTGATGCTGACGCTGAAACTCCAATACTTCAGCCACCTGATGCAAAGAAGTGACTCATTGAAAAAGACCCTGATGCTGGGAAAGATTGAAGGCAGGAGAAGAAGGGAACAACAGAGGATGAGATGGCTGGATGGCATGCCCGACTTGATGGACATGAGTTTGAATAAGCTCTGGGAGTTGATGGACAGGGAAGTCTGGCATGCTGCAGTCCATGGGGTTGCAAAGAGTCAGACCCGACTAAGTGACTGAATTGACTCAACTGACTTGTCATTTTTGGAAACCAATTTGGGAATCTGTTATAAACAGAATATACCATAAAAGCCAAACTGGAATGCTGCTACTTCAAGCTAGTTTATAGCTCATGGTGTCCAGTCTATGGGTGAAAGGAGATTTTAAGTTGACAGTTGCATGGATGGCTGAATTGCATAGATAAATGATAAGTGAATAGATAGATATATAGACAGACAGACAGACAGATAGATAGAAAGATGAATAGTTCAGAACCACTGTTTGGATATATCCCAGTAGTATCCTATCAAATGAAAAAGATGTGGTAGAAAGAACACAGAAGAGTAAAGTATTTTGCATAATGCCATAAAGATGATACTGGCAGAAAAAGCAAAATAAATGCCATGTTTGATATTTGTATAACATTTTATGACACTCCTCACATGTGCTTTTGTGTTTCCATGGGACCCTGTGGATGTTATTTTAATACTTTAATACTTATAAATATCATGATGTTTTATAAAGTCTTATTTACCAATCTGTTCTTCACTCATATAAGTTTCAAGCAGTGAGAAAACTATCATAGTCATAATTATATTCCGATTATCTAGTAATGGCCTAGCATGGAGTTTGAAACAAATATGACTTAAATGAATGAAATTTATAAAAGCACCATACCTAGAGTTGTACATTGTAGTAAAGGTGCAAAAATAGGTGAGTTTACAGATTTAAAATTTCAATAATAATGATAGGGGACTTCCCTGGAGGTCAGGTGGTTAAGACTTCACCTTTCAATACTGGGGCTGCAGGTTCAATCCCGTCAGAGAGCTAAGATGCCAAATGCCTTCCAGCCAGAATACCAAAACATTAAACAGAAACAATATTATAACAAATTCAATAAAGACTTTAAAGATGATCCATGTCAAAACAATGTTTAAATAATAATAATAATGAGAATTAAATAAGAATAATATTGTGCATTGGAAGTTTAGGAAAGAAAATAAATTCGTCTTCTAAAATAATGAATATGAAAAATGTTAAAATGAATTAGAAGACAACAATATTCTGTACTTTGAAAAATAAATATCCAACAAAGTAATAAGAAGGAAAAAACATGTGCACACAAAGTGAGAAAGAGGAAAGGAGATGTAACAGTAATTTAGAAGAGATAACCCTATATGCAAAACAGAAAAAGAGACACAGATGTACAGAACAGACTTTTGGACTCTGTGGGAGAAGACGAGGGTGGGATGTTTCAAGAGAACAGCATCGAAACATGTATATTATCTAGGGTGAAACAGATCACCAGCCCAGGTTGGATGCATGAGACAAGTGCTCGGACCTGGCGCACTGGGAAGAGCCAGAGGGATCGGGTCGAGAGGGAGGTGGGAGGGGGGACCGGGATGGGGAATACATGTAAATCCATGGCTGATTTATGTCAATGCATGACAAAAACCACTACAATATTGTAAAGTAATTATCCTCCAACTAATAAAAATAAATGAAAACAAACAAAACAACATACAACAGATAGCATATATTGATTGATCTGAAATATGTAGCAGATATTTCTCATAGAATATTAACAATTCAAATTACAAAAGTCATTACAAATGAAGTAGAAAAACTGAATAAATACATAACATGAAAAGTAGTTCATAAATTTGTTAAAAGGTGACCCAAGTGAAGCCTCAGACCTTGTTTATTATTAAAGCTCATCTTTATAAATATTCAGTAGCAGAAAATTTCTACACAACAGAAAATGATCTAAAACCCAGAATAAATAATGTAAAAACAATTTGATTTATAAGGGAAATATGACCCTGATATCAAAAAATACTAGGATTATGAAAACAGAAAACCATAGATCAATTAGTATAGATTTGGTAATCCTCAGTTTCTTCTTAATGGAATTTAGAGGCTCACTAAAACATGACTGAATAAAATTTATCTTTTAAACAGAAATATTAAGTAGTAAGAAATTTACTGTAATAAAACATCAACTCAATTGGCCAAATTATAAAAAAAGCAAACTAAAATTCATCTCAATAGAAACCAAAAAGCTTTGCTAAAATATAAAGTTATTTCTAATAAATGGTGTATACTAAGAACCAATATTCAAGATGGTAACAGTATGAAAATAATAAATGTGATTCCATAAATATTAAGAATCAAATGACAATTCCTACCATCATTGCTATTTAATACTCTCTGGATAAGCAAGTCACTTATGCAACAGTAGCAACAAAAATAATGATATTGTTATCAAGAATCATGTCTTGAATTACCACTAGTTTCCAGTTTTAGTTATTTTGTCTATTAAAGTGCCTTATATCTCTAAGATTCATAGATAAAAGAGAGATGATACAACTTGCCTAGGGTCTGACAATCCCAGCTTCAAACCTGGACTTTATAGGGAACTAGTTCTAGGAGTGTTAGCAAAGGTAAAAAAAGACAGACAATTCATTAGAAAAATATAAACTGGTAAATATAATAAGCAAAAACATGAAAAAAAGTTCATCTTTACCAATAATCACAGAAATGAGCATTAAGGCAATCACTTCCTTTTCATTTATGAAACTGGCAAAATGTGAATAAGGTAAATATCTGATCCTAGAAAGAATAAGTAAAATGTTTTCTCTTGTATAATGAAGGTGACATTGAAGCTAAGAATGGAACATATCAGGAGTAAAAATGACAGTATCTGTTAAGATGCAGAGGTTTTTTAGTTCTTGACAGGATTAAATAAATTGTCCACTATTTTGGGGGGAGGCTATTAAATAGATCCCTGTGTATATAGTACTCATAGTAGTGGAAGACAGGAAGCAATCTACTGTTTCTGTAATAGTGGAATGGTTGAGTAAGTCACAATTGATTCACCAAATTGACTGCTAAACAACTGTTAAAATCATGTTTTCAAAAATCACAGAGGAACTATGATATACATTAATTTTGACTTAAAAAAAGGTGACAGATAGACTGAATACTTTGATATGACTAAGATTCTTGCACATGATAGCTACCATAAGATTGGGTATAAAACAATTAACCAGTGACACCCTTGAGCAATAGCTTCTAAAGAGTCATTCAATGGTAGTATGCAAAAGGCCCCAGTGTTCTGCACAATCGGGATCTGTTTTCATATCAGCCTGCCTCTGCTCATGTCACTGTAAGGCACTACTTTTATTCCAAAGCTGCAGCAGAATGCTGATGATAACCACACAGAGATTATGTTCTCAATTTAAGGACACAGAGTTGCCATTTCATCCAGCCATTAATGAGAAGAGCAAGACATGAGCAGGTTACCCTGCATGTGATAGGAAACCTAAAAATTGTGGACTTTCCCACAGTGGCTTGAAAAAAAGGTTGAAGTTCGAGCAAAGATTAATAACTGAAGGACAAAGACTTTTAAAAATATATGAAAAAAATGTAAAGCAACAACTCATAAAGGTTTATTTTCTTGAGAGAGACGTGTTACTCATTATAAGCTGATTAAGAATGTTGACTTAGAAACATGAAAACATTTTCTAATTGAAGGAATTTCAGGGACTTCTCTGGCAGTCCAGTGATTAAGACCTCATGCTTCCAATGCAGGGGGGCATGGTTCAATCCCTGGATGGGGAACTAAGATCCCACATGCTACACTTTACAGCCAAAAACATAATAACAGGAACTTCCCTGGTGGCTCAGTGGTAAAGAATCTGCGTGCCAGTGTCAGAGACATGGGTTTGATCCCTGGCCTGGGAGGGTCCCACATGCTCTTAAGAAGCTAAGCCCCACAACTACTGAGCCTGTGCTGTAGGGCCCAGAATCCACAACTACTGAGCCCACACGCCCGAACGTCTGTGCCCCACAAGAGAAACCACAGCAATGAGAAGCCCATGCACCGCAACTAGAGTAGCCTCCGCTCGCCGCAACTAGAGAAAAGCCCTCATAGCAATGAGGACCCACACAGTCAGTAAATAAACAAACAAAATTTTACAAAAGCAAAACCAACAAAAGAATCCCATGATTTGTTGGACTTTTAGAAAGGGTTTGCTAAATTTGGAAAATGACGTCACTTACAAAAATCTTTGATATCTTTGATGTAAAACATGAATTTTCAATTCAATAATAATGTTTCATGTAAGCAAATAAATAACATCACACTTCTGGGGGAAGGGGAGAAGAAAAAAAACACTTGAAACAAAGCTGATCAGTCCAGTGGAAAATTTCCAACACAGGGCCCCAAAGGAGATCGCCATTACATAGAAGTTGAAATCCAGATGAAAAAATATTTTTTCATTAGTTACTCTGATTAGAAGTTAACACCTGTTTCACAGTGAAGATGGAGCTGCTGCCTGAGGATTTTACCTATAGGTAGATACAAGTGAGATGCATTTCTGAAGAGTAAATTTCCTGAGTGAAAATATTTTTTATGTTTTGGGTGGAGATGGTTTGAATTGTACAGACAGGGGAGAACTACTGCATGTGTGCATGTGTACACACATACATATCTTCTTTCTTAAGCAATAGAACACAGAAGACCAAGATGTGAGTCTTGTCTGAAGAAGAATGAACTTCTACTTGAGCAGATGAGGGATTAGAGCAACTGTGTTTTGGCATAAATGTACATATGACCCAAGTTTTTCACCACATTTGGAAAAACTGGCATGTTGCTTTCAAAAATTTGGAATGTAAACATCCCAAAATACATAGCTTTTGTGTCAGTTCCTTACAACAAATACCCCTTAAAACAGTATGCCGTAAGTCTACAGATGGAGCAGAATTTGGGAAAGTTTGGCTTCTACAAGCACTAACCTGAACTAGTTCCAAGGCTATGAAGTGTAAACATCTGAAAGTCTGTGTTCTTACATGTCTGGGTTGGTGAGGGCTTTGGCTCAATTTCCCCTCCACACGGCTCCTCCATGTGACCTCTCCACACAGCCTGTCAACAGAGGCTAGTTTGGACTTTTTCTCAGAACAGTGTCTGCCTTGCCCAGACAGTGAGTGTCCCAGAGAGAAAGAGAACTTCAGAAAGAGAGAGAGAGAGATTCAGAGAGCATGAACAGAGAAAAGAGAATAGAGAGGAGACCAAGTCAAGGTCACCTTGCTGTTTGTGACCTAGCCGGGGAAGCCATAGTGTTACTTCCGCTATAGTCTATTAATTAAGACAGATGTGAAACTCATTCCTAATGGAGGAGTGTCAGCGCCTCACTGTAGGGAAAATGTGTGGGACCAGATAAATATTGGTGCTTCCATCTCAGAAAAATATAATCTACCACAGTTCATCCCTTGGTTTCCATAATTCCCAGCTCTATCATACTCAAAATACACTTATTTCTCTCCCCTAAGACCCTCAAGCTTCATCACAAGACATCATTTCAAGATTCAGATACTGTATATAGTGCCCTATGCAGTTCCTCAGGTGAAATTTCTCAAAGGCAGCTCTTAAGTAAATTTCTTTAGATCGGAAGATTTGTGAACTAAAAAGGCAAGTTCCATGCCCTTTACACACCCAGCATACAATGATAGAGCAGGCATCCATTAACTGCTATGAAGCTGCCTGTTCAAAGAAGAGGAAAAACGAGGCACACAGTTTAACAGCTCCAGTTCTGAAATCCAACTGGACATTGATACCAGTTACCAAATTGGACCCCCATCCTACTTCCAATATTCTCCTTGATTCTTTTTTCCACCCTCTGACCCATTGCTTCTGTCTTCTACATCATTCTCTTTTCTTTAGAAATGACAGGTGTTTGTAGCTCTGTAGTTTACCCAGAGTATATTCTGAAAGTGGTAATTTGGACATCCAAAGGTCCATTTTCATTCTGTGTCAACTTTCTCTCTTGCAGTTCAAAGTGATAGAATTCCTTTTACACTTTGTGAATCTGTTATGAATCAATCTATCATCAACTCTAATAGACAAAGAGCCACATCCACAAATCTGTTCAAGAGCAATTTTTTTTCCTTACTTTAGAGTTTCTAAGTTGACTGTGTGGTGTGGCCATTATAGGGCCTTTTGTTTAATGCAAAGATTCTTTAGGTTATGCCTATTCTGATTGAATGACTCTCTAAGAGACTGCCTTACATTTTTCTGAGGTCTTTATTAAGCATAATTTAGTCCCACACTGGATTTATCATTGCTCAGAAGCTTTTCCTTAATTTGGGGAGCTAGGAAACTGAGAATGAGTTATATTTTTAATCCAGTAAACCTAGGTCCCTTTATATTTAACAGCTATTTCTTTAGCTTGCCCCTCTCTTGCATTTTATTATAGACATATAAAAGAAGCCAAGTAACAACTTTAACCCTTTGCCCAGAAATCTCTCTAGTGAGACCATCCAGTTCATTAGATATGTTTTCTACTTTCCACATTATAATGTATAGCATTGTTGCTAAACTTATAGAAACTACTTAGGGGATCCTCTTTCCTTCAGTTTTCAAGAATATTTCCTTTCCTTCAATACTTCACAGGTAGCCTCTAAAAGGGCCACTATGCTCTTCTGCTGCTGCTGCTAAGTCACTTCAGTCGTGTCCGACTCTGTGCGACCCCATAGACGGCAGCCCACCAGGCTCCCCCATCCCTTGGATTCTCCAGGCAAGAATACTGGAGTGGGTTGCCATTTCCTTCTCCAATGCATGAAAGCGAAGTGAAAGTGAAGTTGCTCAGTCGTGTCTGACTTAGCGACCCCATGGATTGCAGCCTACCAGGCTCCTCTGTCCATGGGAGTTTCCAGGCAAGAGTACTGGAATGGGTATGCTCTTCTAGGTCTTTCCAAATACTGTCTAATCTCTTAGTCACAGAGCTATTATCATAGTTTTAGGTTTTGTTTATGGCAGCATACAACATCCAGGTCCCAACATGTGCACTAATTAGCTAATGCAGCAAAACAAAGCAATCCTAAATGAAAGAGACTTAGAATGATACTGTATAATCAGGGCATGAATCTGCAATCTGTGCAGGTTCAGCAAATCCTGCCTCCACTCTATCAACTAAACAGCTCAAGATCTACAGGCTGGGAAACATCACAGGCTTGTTCACTCTTAACTCTGGCATAAGATTTCGGCTGTCAGCTGGGGCCTCAGTTTCTCTCCAGGTAGTCAGTCTCTACATGTGCGTTAGTCTGAGTTTTCTCACAGCATGGTGACTGGTTTCCTACAGAACAAACATTCTAAGGGGAGGTGTGGGCAGACAGAAACCGTTTCGCCTTTTACAACGTGTCCTTGATTGTCATCCGATGTCACGTCTGTCTACAATTTTATCAGTTGTACTAGTTAGAAAGTTTACCCCAGGTTCATTGGAAAGGAACATAGACTAAACCAGCTAATGCAAGGGTGTCAATATTGCACTTTAATAGGAGTATGTGCAATAGTTTATAAATTGATGTAGCCATCTTTGGGAAATGCAGAGCATGTAATTTTTACTACAGATAATGGGCTTAGTCATTCTGAGTACATCATATTGTTTCCTTCATATACTGTGTTGTTATTGTAACAAATCCTAAACCAGGTGGGCCCAATTAAGTAGAATCCAAACTCTAGTTTGATCAAAATCCTTACTGAATGCTTAATCAGGTTTAACTTTGAACATGTAACATATTAGGAATGTAAAAATAAAGTTTGAAGACAATAGAATCTAGGAAATGATTAAAAAGTTTATGAACCCAGAATTGGAGAACATTTTAACTACCCAGAAAACTACCAAAAAAAAGTCCATTTAAATTAAAACTTATAGAATGAATACAAGATTTTCTAGTTAAGAGTGAGGCTGGATGAGGGTGGAATTGCAGTGAAGGATCTAACTTCAATCCACCTCTTAATCTCTGTGTAAATCAAAGGTCTGGAGAGGTTTCACTGCGCTGCTCTCTACTTCTTTAGAAAGAAAAAGCTAAGCAAGCTTCCTTTTGATTAAAAAAAAAAATGAAAGGAAATGGTCTAGTAGTATTTATCTCTACTTCTACTTTAGCATATATTTTAGGAGTAAAGCATATTTAATGTATATGTCCCTATTTTTATTCCAAGAAGATAGATTTTCATCAAATCTTTCTACTCATAGGGTACCCCAAAGGTTTTGTTTATAAAAATCAGTAAGTCCAACACTTTTTGCTATTTTTTAAAGCCAATGTATTTCATCTCTCACTGTCTGCTGAAGGAAACCATGTATCTTCTAGCAAGCAGTTGGATTGTGTCAATTCTTTGTGGTCCACTATCAGCCAGATAAGATTCAAGGTTACTGTTTTAGCATGTCTGTTTCCTGGCAGAGCTCCCTGGACCTGATGAAGGCCCTTCAAGTTATAAGTGGGCACAGACTATTTTGGGCTGTATGAAAGGCAATTCATCACCCTGTCCAATGCTACCCAATGCTAGTCTTGCCTTGCATCTGAGCACTTGGCATTTTCTGCAGGTAAATGATGCTCCTCATTTTCCCTGAAGGTAGGGTTGGTCAGATGGTTGAAATTATCTACTGTAAAGGAGTTAACTTCTGCCAAGGATAGATAGCACAGTCACTTCCCTGAATGTCAGGACAGTCAGAAATAACCCACATTGATTTCCTAATTAAAACACATTGATATAAATTTTATAAATATTATGTATTAATAGTATACATACTAGTATAAATAAAACTTCCGTGGGTTCTTGGCTCATTCCATGTTTTACCTTTTTATATCATTTTGACTGTTCATTAATTTATTATTTCTGATTTTATTTTTAATCACTGGATTGGCCTAGTCTAGGTTTTAAACTAAAATCTCCACTTTGTTTATTTCCAAAATTTCCTTTTTTTCTAATACTTTAAAACTATACATTATTCAATGTTTACTATTTAAAAAAATATCTGGGTGTTGTCTTTACTGTAAGGTTTTTTTAAAATTTATTTATTTTTGGCTCTCAGGTCTTACTTGCGGCACATGAGCTCAGTAGTTGTCCCGTGGCATGGGGCATCTTAGTTCCTTGATCAGGAACTGACTCTGAGTCCCCTGCATTGGAAGACAGATTCTTTAACCACTGGACCACCAGGGAAGTCCTGCTTTACATTTTGACTGTACTTTCTGTCCTTATGTTTTATTGAATTTAAAAGTTACCTACTACTGTGTGAGTTTTATGTATGTGCATGTTTTCCTTTTCAGTGAGTGCAATCGTTTTGTTGTTAATTCTTAATTGCTTAATTCTTAATAGTGCTTCATTTTGTTGTTAATTTTTAATGGTATTGTATTTTGTTTAATGGGTATAGATTATAGGATGTCAACCTTTTATAGTTTGTTGAGATTTCCTTTGAGACCTAATTCATAATCAATATTTGTGAATGTTTCATTTGTATTTTTAAAAAACAGTCTTATGAAATTAAAAGTAATGCACATTTATTTGCACAAATAAATTTATTTCACTGTTCAAATTCATAAAACCATGTGCATTTCTATTGACTTCAAATTGTTTGCTCAAAAATTTTATTATTCAGTCTACTTACATTTATTTTGATCTACTTATCTGTCCTGTCATTTTTGAGAGTGGTATAATAAACCTTCACTAGGTTTGTAGCTTTGTCAATTTGTCCTCCATGGCTAATCATTTTTCTTTTATATATTTCAAGCAGTTTTGCTGGGTACATAAATATTATTGACCATAACATTTTCATGGAGGAGTGTTTCTTCTATCAAAATGAAAAGCTTATTTTTATGCTTTTGAATCTTTTCATATTGAATTCTACTTGATCCTGCTTGCTTTATTTTGTTGACATTTAAAAAATCTGTTTCTACTACATGATTTTTTTCAGTCATATTGATAGTAATTATTCATATATTTGGACATTCCCTATCCTTTTATATCTATCTTTATCCTGAATTCTAATTACCCCTTCCTCCACTTTTTGAATTTTATGTATATCTTTATTGTATTTTCTCAAGGACTTTTCATGGTTTTTCTCCCTCTAACAATCTGCAAGTTATTAATTCTGATTCCATTTTTCAAGTATTTCCCCTAAGGTGTTAACACATGTACTTAAAGCTGTATTTGTCAAACAAAACCTTGCTAGTATTAATCCATATCTATATAACCCTCCTCCCATCAGCCTTTTAAATTCCTTATTCAAACAAGAAAAATAACCCCACATATCCTTTTATTTTCTCTGCTGGACTTGAAGTTTTACATGCTGAATGTGGTTTCTTTCTATCACAGTACAGATTTTTCTTAAATAGTTGATGATTATATTTCTGAGTATACTGAAGAGTTACTTGGACTGATGGAGGGACCTTGTGTCTATGTGGTACTCCTAGGTGAGAACTGGGATGTATCACGTCTTCCCATTGATTTCTGGGATAGTCCCACCAGGTGGATGGACATCAGTGCCCAAATTCACTGCTCCTGCGTTCAATGAGTCTGCTTCGTGGCTTTGCCTATGCTACACAGGACAGATGAATTGCACTGATGTCAAAAACCTGACTTAGAACTTCCCTGGTGATTCAGTGGCTATGACTCCTGTGCTTTCAGTGCAGGGGGCATGGGGTTGATCCTTGGTTGGAAAAGATCTCGCATGCCTTGCTGCATGGCATGGCCACAAAAAGAAAAAAAAAAAGTTGGCCTAGTTGGGTGTTGCAACTAATTTCCATTGTAGCAATTGTCTGTTGTACCTGATTTTGCCTGTGGTTTTTTTCTTTTTTTTTTTTTTAATGTAAAAGCGACAATTTTAAGTGTACAGGTATTTGTTTACTTTCTAACAAAAATAACTTTTTGTGTTTTCAGTGACTTTCTGGATTTATTATATTTCTTTTCCACTTTTTTGTTGTTGATGTGTTGCTGCTGCTGTTGCTGCTTGGTTTAGTTGGTTTTTTCATTTAATAATATTCTTTACCATGTGAAGCATTTTGCAGTGGAGGTGGGGTAAGGGATTGGCATAAAACTCATCCTGCCATCTCAAAATATGAAAATTTCTCTTTTGCTAGAAATTATCCATTTTTACTTGACCGTCCAATTCATAGTGTTAAACTTAAGAATTTAAAAATAAATATTCTAAGTTATTTGTATTTGGGCTTACACCTCCCCACATCGTTCCTAATGCTTTGCATTGTTCTGGCCTCTCTTTTTCTCCCAAACTGATTTGTTGGGAATTTATTTTACTATTCTTGAAGGAAAAGGGGTTTTATTAATTGTTCTCTCTCACCATTTAGCTGTTTTCTATTCCTTCAATTCTTGTTCTTAATTCCTTCCTTTTTTAGTTCTTGTATTGTTTAATTTTTTCTATATTTTGTAGGCATAGTCTCAATGTGTTTTTATTTTATTAATTTTAAAATGCCATTATAAATTTCCCATAGGTATAAATATTGTTGTATTATACATACTCTAGTATTTTTCAGGGAGAAATTAACATATAGAAATATGTTGCATTTCCATACATTAACAATGAACTATCAGAAAGAGAAATTAAGGAAATGATCCCATTTACCATCACATCAAAAAGAACAAAATACCTAGAAATAAACACACCTTCTTACATGCTCCCTCCCTCCTCCAACAATATAGCTTTTCTATCTCCTCCCCTTCAACTTCTCCCTTTCACGTCTCTCTTCCCCATTATCTATTTCTCCATCAGGCTTTTCCCCTTTCTTTCTTGTCTTTTATCCCCTGTTTATACCCCCACTTTCACATTTTCTATTTCCCACATCCTTATCTTTCCATGGAGGGAGGTGGCAGTCAGAGCAGAGAAAAAAGTAGTGTAAGATTATCCAAATTCTCCTGCTGTCCGCTTATCTTTTTATGAAGGAATTTCACTGAGCTCCAGCACGTGCCCTGAGATGTCAGTGCACATGAGCAACATCCCAGCGAAGATTCTACAGAATGACAGAACCAATGCATGGCTCATAAGAATCCAGTCGCAAGAAAGTCTGAGTTCAGCTGTAACTCACTGGCATCTGCTGACACTTGATTTTACTGAAGTGCTACAGCATTATGGAGTTTCTCAGAGTGGAGCTCTTAGAATGAAAAGATTTCTCTCAAAAGGCACGACTCCATGAAGAACAACTGAATACACGGGATTGAAATTCTGCAAGTTTCCTTTAAGGAAAAAATAGAGTAAGTGTGAAGATTGTATGAGAAGCCAAATAGCGAAAACAAAAAAGCCAAGATATGCTAAATTGAATGCTGACTATCAGGAAATTGCAGCCAAGTGTTACCTTTAATTGCAAAATACTGTACAAATTTTAAACAACATTTGGCTTTTGGTCAAGGGATCAATTTGAATTGAAGAGACATGAAAAGTACTCAATTTACCTTCCCATGTTTCCGGGTTTTGCTGTTTCCCAGCAGTTTGAAGAACTGTAGAACTGTCATGCCTTGGAGAGGACTCTCAAGATACTAGATATGTCACACTCCTCAACTGTCTATGAGGATTAGAAAAGGAAAATAACTGAAATTAACTATATTTTAATTTATGTTTTGTGACTCAAGCAGTATATGGAGGAAGAGCCAGAAGGATACACAAGACGGATTTTTACCCATAATCACAGAGACGGAGAATGAAGATGAAATGAGGAAATGACAGAGCAGAGCAAAGCAGTGTTAAAAGCCAACACTCAAGAAGGGAATTAGGTTTGTAAAACAGGTAGTGGGAGCTAGAGGGGCAATTGGAATTAATTCACTGAAAAGTGTTCCCAAGTAGTCAGTTTTGAGTCACATTAAATTTAAAGATCATGTTAGTGATTCCCACAGGGAGAGTTTTTAGGGGGCCACTGGGAAGTCTAGCCAGGCATGATGAATATCTGGTCTCTAACTTTCACCTTGAAGGTGAAACTATATATGTGAAGCATCACTTACACTTAGAATAAAATCTATACTCCTTACTATGACCCTTCATGACATTTCCCTGTCTATTCCTCCAGCTTCATCTTATACCATTAAGACATTTTTCCTGACACTTCTGCCATGTTGGCCTTTCTGTTTCAGAAGCAGGGTAATCTGAAACCACACATTGATTCATTTGTTTGTATCTTCTCACACTCATCTGGAGCTTAAACACCAATGATTTCCGATTTAACCTGAGCTATCATGTCCATCAACTTCAACATTGAGTAAAAATGAATTGAGAGCCTATATGCTCCCATCCCTGGGGTAAAGTGGTGAATAAAAACAGAACAGACCACGCCTCTGCCCTCATGCAGTCACCTTCTAGTTGGGGAAAATGGAAAATGAACAAATAGGCAAATAAGATAATTCTAGACAGGGAAATGTGTAATGGTAATGGAGTAGAAAGTGGTTAGGAGAGCATGTTCTTTGGCAAAAGTGGTCAGAGAAGTTCTCTTTGAGGAGGTATTTTAACTGACACCTTTTTGGTGAGTATATTTTAATTAGCTTCAGTGTATGTTCAGTCATAGTAAAGAGTCCTACACCCATGGCAAAGACTGAGCTGGTAACCTCCTCCCTACCCCAGATTCTTTTCTAGTATGTATGTATGTATGTATGTATGTATGTAATGCCACTAATGGCTTTACCTTCCAAACAGAAACTTTCCATTCCTCCCTTTCCTTCACTTGTGACATTAATTATATGCTAAATACTCTTGAGTCTACGTCCAAAATATCTCCATGATCCTCAACATCTAAGTCAGGACATAGAACAACAGTACCTGGGCACCTGCTCAGCACCCTGTAAGCTGCAATAAGGGCAGAAAACATGTCTACTTGCTTCATGACTGTATCTCCAGAGTCTCACATAGTACCTGGCACAGGATGGCCTTCAGCATATCTTTCTTTATGACCAAAAGAACACATCTGATTGTAGAAATTACCTTAATCAGATTCCTGTATTTTATAGGATGGACTTCCCAAATGACGCCAGTGGTAAAGAACCCACCAGCCAATGCAGGAGACATAAGAGAAGCAGGTTAAAAAAAAAAAAAAAGAGAAGAGAAGCAGGTTCAATTGCTGGGTCCAGATCTCCAAAGCAGGTTCGATTGCTGGGTCCAGATCTCCTGGAAGAGGGCATGGCAACTCGCTCCAATACTCTTGACTTGAGAATCCCATGGACAGAGGAGCCTGGTGGGTTACAGTCCATAGAGTCACAAAGAGTCAGACATGACTGAAGTTACTTAGCATACACACATGCATTCTATATGGTGAAAGCTATGAATAAACCCTAGCCTGTCCAACTTCTCCTTCAACAACTAGCTCTAGTTACTCTGAACTGTTTGTATACATGACCTGCTCTTTCACAATCTGATGTCTTTTAATCCCTGCAATGCTGAATGCCTAGTTCGTGTGAGGAAAAACAACAATCTTGACAAAACAGCTGAAATACTGTCTCCTTTATGGAGACCTTTTTGAATCCATAACTGTATTCCTGTATCTCTAGATATTCTAACACCTGTAATTGTCATTGTTTTCTTGCAGTGCTCTCCCATTGTGAATTGCTCAAGACAAGAATTTTGATTCCTTCTATTACTGGCTGCCCAACATTTATCACAGTGCTAGGCACTAAGGTATGAAATAAATTCTAATTGAAAAGAGAGTATAGGCTTAGTGGCTTTGTTTCTAACAATAAAGGTCATAGACATTGAACTAGTAGATCTATGCCTTCAATAAATCATTGGCTAATGAAACACTAATTATTAACAGCAAGTAGGAATCAAAATAATCAGTCATATAGTGTATCCAAAGATGCTCTGGATATGCTTATATGTATAGAGTGATTATATTTTTTCATCATTTGAGATCAAAGAAAGGTGTCTGAGAGCATATCAGAGTTAGTTGTGTGTTAATACACACACACACTAGCTGGCCTTATTTTAGATATATTTATTGCTATCAAGGCCAAATAATACCTATATTACACAAACCATTTCAAAGGAGATTTAAAAGGTTGGACCTTATTTACTCACTTGTTATGAAGCAAGTGTGACTGTCAAATATGATGTTAAGGGCAACAAAAGAAAAGAACATTATATTCTAATCTAACCTATGACAATCCATGCAAAACTCTTTTTCAAGCTCATTTCAACCAACCTAATACCTTATGTATCTTCCATGAAAAAAAATGACTTATTTCCCAAATAGAAGGCTGTTTTAATGCATGCACACTATAATAATAAAATTTAACTCCCTGTGTGCCAGAGTGTTCATCTCTAAAGTGGGACTAGTAACTCATGCATATTCACCTTTTTTTAATGAGGGTTAAATGATTTAACATATGTAAAGTATGTTAAAATAGGGCCTAGCCCTTATTAAAATTGCTTTATAAATGTTAACAATAATTAATTATAGCAGTAACACTAATCAGTTGTAAGCACTAATGTGTCTCATGCACTGTTTGAATTCATTTACATATGTTATTACAAATATTAATTATTTTACAAAATCATTTAGTCCTTTCATCAACTTGTTGAGGTAGATAATAATACATGCTTCTTTTTATAAAAGGGGAAAATGAGGCTAAAAGGCATGAATTAAAGACACTTTCTGAATTAAAGACATGAAAAGGCACTTTCTCACAGTTAGTGCTAAAACTAGATCTCAACCCATGCAAATCTCTTTTTGGAAGTTCATGCTTGGCCATTCAGTTGCATTGTCTCTCAGAATAGACAGGACTGGGCTTTTAGAACTAAGCCTCCAGCCATCCAGTGATTAAGACTCTGTGCTCCCAATGCAGGGGGCACGGATTCCATCCCTGGTCGGGGAACTAAGATCTCGCATGCTACACAACACTGCCAAAAAATAAATGAGTGAGATGATAAGAACTGAGCCTCGCATTCATTAAAAACCTCATTATGCTTATTTGTTTTACTCTCCAAGTACACAATTGCAATTCCTACAATTAGTAATATATATTACACTTCACATGTATTTTATACTACATATGTGTTACTATGTAAACATAATTATTACAGTACATAACAGAGTAAATTGTAATTGTAAAATCTGTAAATGGATATTTCATTATGTACATCGTAGATGGTATAAAATTATAAATTAAACCATTGAGATAGATTAATCAATGTTCACATTTTAACATTTATTTTGCATATTAAATATACATAAAAATTTTTCACACAGTAAATATTCTCATTAATAATAAGATTTTAATAGTGAAAATGTGTTTGAATAGGCATCATTGTTTTTGAATAATATTTGTTTCACTCTTGGTGATATAGAAATTCCAAAATCCAGTTCTAATTTTAGTTCATTTTGATTCTTGGTTTAATGCCTATAATATCTGAAAAAGATGGCTCACAAAGATTCATGAATCTAAATGAAAAAGTCATCATGGGCTGTATGTAATTAATCACAGTATCATTTTTCATTCTAATTAGGTGTTGGTTTTTGCAGAAATTGGACTTTTATATTTCCACAATTCTTGAAGTCAATCAGCAGTCCTTGCACACTAATGAAAAGATATTTCACTTTGATATTGCAGCACATTTGCTCTATACCCATTGAAATTCTGTATTTGGAGATTTTCTAAAATTTTCAAAATTGGAAAAATTTTCAAAAATTCCAAGTCTGAGTTTTGTATGTGTGTGCCAATGTTCAGACATAATAGATTTTATGATTTTATTTCATTTCTTTAATTGGCTTATTACCTAAACTTATTCATTTTGTGTTTTTAGTGGTTGCTTTGAGGTTTACTGGAGAAGGCAATGGCAACCCACACCAGTGTTCTTGCCTGGAAAATCCCATGGACAGAGGAGCCTATTAGGCTACAGTCCATGGGGTTGCAAACAGTCGGACACGACTGAGCGACTTCACTTTCACTTTAAGGATTACAGCATACATCTTTAACTTAGTCCATCTGCACATAGCATTATAGCTTTTCACAAGTCCTGTGAGAACCTCCTGCAGTCCACTCCCATCCTCCCTCTCCTGGCCTTTCTGCCACAGTCATCAGGTTTGCTTCTACACATCTTATAAACTACAAACATATTTGCTTTACAGACCTGGTGCACTGGGAAGACCCAGAGGGATAGGGTGGAGAGGGAGGTGGGAGGGGGGATCGAGATGGGGAATACATGTATATCCATGGCTGATTCATGTCAATGTATGACAAAAACCACTACAATATTGTAAAGTAATTAGCCTCCAACTAATAAAAAATAAAAAATAAATAAATAAAGCAGGAAAAAAGAGCCAATTACCTTATAAAGATATTTTTATAAAACAAGAAAATTGCTTTATGCTTGTCCACATATTTGACCATTTCTAGTGGAAATCTTGATTCCAGCTTGTGCTTCTTCCAGCCCAGCATTTCTCATGATGTACTCATAAATAACTACTTATTTATGTAGTTAAATAAGCAGGGTGACAGTATACAGCCTTGACGTACTCCTTTTCCTATTTGGAACCAGTCTGTTGGTCCATGTCCAGTTCTAACTGTTGCTTCCTGACCTGCATATAGGTTTCTCAAGAGGTGGGTCAGGTGGTCTGGTATTCCCAATTCTCAGAATTTTCCACAGTTTATTGTGATCCACACAGTCAAAGGCTTTGGCATAGTCAATAAAGCAGAAATAGATGTTTTTTCTGGAACTCTCTTGCTTTTTCAATGATCCAGCAGATGTTGGCAACTTGATCTCTGGTTCCTCTGCCTTTTATAAAACCAACTTGAACATCTGGAAGTTCATGGTTCACGTATTGCTGAAGCCTGGCTTGGAGAATTTTGAGCGTTACCTTCCTAGCATGTGAAATGAGTGCAATTGTGTGGTAGTTCTAGCATTCTTTGGCATTGCCTTTCTTTGGGATTGGAATGAAAACTGACCTTTTCCAGTCCTGTAGCCACTGCTGAGTTTTCCAAATTTGCTGGCATATTGAGTGCAGCACCTTCACAGCATCATCTTTTAGGATTTGAAATAGCTCAACTGGAATTCCATCACCTTCACTAGCTTTGTTCGTAGTGATGCTTCCTAAGGCCCACTTGACTTCGCATTCCAGGATGTCTGGCTCTAGGTCAGTGATCACACCATCGTGATTATCTGGGTCATGAAGATCTATTTTGTATAGTTCTTCTGTTTATTCTTGCCACCTCTTCTTAATATCTTCTGCTTCTGTTAGGTCCATACCATTTTTGTCATTTATCAAGACCATCTTTTCATGAAATGTTCCCTTGGTATCTCTAATTTACTTGAAGAGATCTCCAGTCTTTCCCATTCTGTTGTTTTCCTCTATTTCTTTGCACTGATCGCTGAGGAAGGCTTTCTTATCTCTCCTAGCGATTCTTTGGAACTCTGCATTCAAATGGGAATATCTTTCCTTTTCTCCTTTGCTTTTTGCTTCTCTTCTTTTCACAGCTATTTGTAAGGCCTTCTCAAACAGCCATTTTGCTTTTTTGCATTTCTTTTCCATGGGGATGGTCTTGATCCCTGTGTCCTGTACAATGTCATGAACCTGCATCCATAATTCATCAGGCACTCTGTCTATCAGATCTAGTCCCTTAAATCTATTTCTCACGTCCACTGTATAATCGTAAGGGACTTGATTGAGGTCATACCTGAATGATCTATTGGTTTTCCCTACTTTCTTCAGTTTAAGTCTGAATTTGGCAATAAGGAGTTCATGATCCGAGCCACAGTCAACTCTTGGTCTTGTTTTTGCTGACTGTATAGAGCTTCTCCATCTTTGGCTGCAAAGAATATAATCAATCTGATTTTTGTGTTGACCATCTGGTGACATCCATGTGTAGAGTCTTCTCTTGTGTTGTTGGAAGAGGGTGTTTGCTATGATCAGTGCATTCTCTTGGCAAAACTCTATTAGCCTTTGCCTTGCTTCATTCCATACTCCAAAGCCAAATTTGCCTGTTACTCCAGGTGTTTCTTGACTTCCTACTTTAGCATTAAACATTAGGGAAATTCAAATTATGACTACCATGAGACACTGCTATGACTAAAGTCACTAGAAATGTTGAACTTAAAAAGAATCACAGTACTACATATTAGCTAGCAATGATCTGATGTAACTAGCACTCTCATTGCTGCAGGTGGAAATACAAAATGAAAATTTCTTATAGTTAAATATGCCCTTGTAATAGTAGCCTTAGGAATCCTACTCCCAGATATTTATCCAAAATCAGTGAAAACTTATGTCCACACAAAAGCTTGCAGGCAAAACTTTTATCAAAAATAACCCCAAACTGGAAATAATTCAAATTTCCTTTGAAGTGGTAGGTGCATAAACACATTGTGCATTTCCGCACAATAAATAGGAATGGACTTATGACTTGCAACCACATGAATATCTTTCAAAAGCATTACTTTAAGTGAAAAAAGCCAAAAAGAAGAAATAATTTAAAAGAGAATGATAAAACTAATTCATTAATATCAAACTCAAATTAGAGGAGAGAAAGAGGACAGAGACAGTAGATTGGGGAAAAAAAATGAAGATCTAGTTTCTGAAATGTTTTCTAGTTTGGGTCACATGTAATAAAGAATCTGACTCCATTTTAGATATTTGTTTGCTGAATGTTTTTAAGCACCGTCCTTCTTTCTCTCTTTCTGCTTCACAATTAGGCAAGCAAGTAAGAAAGCCCAGATGTAGCCTCTATTTGAACTAGTGGGAAGTTCACACCATGCAACTCATCCTGGTCCTCATTCCTAACCACCACAAAAACCCCAAGCCAACCTCCTTTGTGTGCACCCTCATTCCATTTTGGACCTACTCAGGAAGACCACCCTGCTCTCCCCATAAATCTTCATTATGTGAGTAATAAATCTTTACATACTCTCCTGGTGTGTGTGTGTGTGTTTGTGTTATCAGGTTTGACATTTGTACCAATATTTTTGATAGATGGGGGGGACTCCAGCCCACTTCTGTGGGATTATAAAGCATGATAACACAAGTTTACAAATTAAAAATCTCATTGGGATTTCCCTGGTGATGCAGTGGATAAGAATCTGCCTGCCATCATAGGGAACACCAGTTCAATCCCTGATCTGGGAAGATTCCACATGCCACAGAGCAACTAAGCCTGTGTGCCACAAGTACTGAGCCTGTGTGCCACAAGTACTGAGGCCCACATACCTAGAGCCTATGCACCACAACAAAGAGTAGCCCCCCACTTGCCACAGCTAGAGAAAGCCCATGCAAAAGTACCGAAGACCCTGTGCAGCAATGCTCAACGCCCCTGCCCCCCACCCTCCCAAGAAAAGCTCATTGAATTCCAAGGAGATTTAAAACACACACACACACACACACACACACACTCACACACACACTCACTCCTAAGAACATCAGCTAATGTGCTGAAAGAAAAAAGAGACAGAGAAAGAAAAAAATCTTAAAAGGAACAAGAGAAAAATCATAGCATTCAGAGGTATAGTGGCTTGAATTATCACTGCTTTCTTATCAAAAATTAGAGTTCAGAAGACAGTGAAAACACACCTTCAAATTAATGAGAGAAAAAATCATCTCAATTCAGAATTCTGTATCCTTAATTCTATGTATCTTTAAGAGAGAGTGAAAAGAAAACACAATTTTAAATAAAGGAAAATTAAGAAAACCCTTTGACCCCTAACTATAAGAAATGCCACAATTTGGAGTAAGGTGTTATCAGCATTTAATGTTTAGAACACCAGGATGCACCTGAGCATTCTACAATGCACAAGATAGCCCAATATGACAAAACAATTATCCAGTCCAAAATGTCAAGAGTGTAAAAGTCAAGTAGTACTAAGTTAAAATGTTTGTGACAATGTAGTTCTATCATGTTTTTGAACTGAGGTACTGGAGAAGACTCTTGAGGGTCCCTTGGACAGCAAGGAGATCAAACCAGTCAATCCTTAAAAAAATCAACCCTGAATATTCATTGGAAGGACTAATGCTAAAGCTGAAACTCCAATATTTTTTCCACCTGATGTGAAAAGCCGACTCACTGGAAAAGCCCCTGATGATGGGAAAGATTGAGGGCAAGAGGAGAGAGGGGCAATAGAGTATGAGAAGGTTGGATGGTATCACCAACTCAATGGACATGAATTTGGGCAAACTCAGAGAGATGGTGAAGAACAGGGAAGTCTGGCGTGTTGTAGTTCATGGGGTTGCAAAGAGTCAGACACAACTTAGTGACTGAACAACCACAATAGTTCTGACTTAAGAACTGACAAATAGATCAGTGAAATAGGCCTAAGGTACCCAATTAAGTTAGGTCAAAGACCTAAATGTAAAAGTTCACACAGTAAATTTTAATGGAAAACATAGGAGAATACATTTGTGATATAGGAATACTTGTAGGTTACATAAAGCAACACCTAATGAAATGAATATATTTGACTTCATTGTTATTTTAAATAATGTTACTCATCAACAGAGAAACACTGCTTATGTTATAAGGAAGCCCAGTCTGGAGAGAAATTGAACAACATACTTCTAAATTACCTATTGATTAAATAAAACAAAGGGAGCAATCAGAAAATATATTTACTTGAATATGAAAATACAACATATTTGGATTGGGGGATACAGCTAAAGCAGTGCTTAATGGGATATTTAAGCCTTTAGAAACTTGCATTAGAAAGAAGGAAGGTCTCAAATTATTGACCTAAACTTCAACCTTATGAAGCTAGAGAAATAGGATAAAAAGAAAACACAAAGGAAGCAGAAGGAAGGAAATAAAAAATATTTTGTTGAAAACCAATGAAATAAAATACAGAAAGACAAAGGAGAATATCAATAAAACCTGAAAGTTCTTTCTTTGAAAATATAAACAAAATGGATAAGCCTTTACCTGAACTGACAAACTAAAAAGACAAATTATCAAAATCAAGACTAAAATAGCTATCACTACAAATCAAAGTTTTTTTAAAGAGAATACTACTATGAATTACCATATTAACAAGTCAGACAACTTAGATGAAATAAAAATTGGCACAAATTATAAAAACTGACTCAAGAAGAAACAGAGATGAGGGAGACCATTGGCTCATACATAAAAATCAATTGTATCTATATATTAGCAATGGACAAATGAAAATTAAGTTTTTAAAAATCCTATTCACAGAAGCATTATGAAAAATAAAAATCCATAGGAAAAAATGAGCAATTTATTGTACTATAAATATTTATATACATTGCTAAGAAAATTTAAAAGAGATCTAAATAAATTAAGTCATTCCATGTTTATAGATCAGAAGACTCAATATTGTCAATATGGTAATTCTTACCATAAATCAAACTATGGATTCAATATCATCTGGATAATATCTAGTAGCCTCTTTGGGAAAAATTGACAAGTTGATTGTGAAATTTATATGGAAATGCAAAGGACCCAAAATAGCTAAAGCAGTTTAGGAAAAAGAAACCTTGGATGCACAAAATAAATTCTACTCAAAGGGCCTAAATTGATAACTGAATTTGTTCATACATATGCTTTTTAACAAATAGAAGCGTAGAAAAGAAAGAAAATTCATGTCCAAATCAAGTGATTCAATAGGCGTTTGTTGAGCATCCACTATGTACCAGTTACTCTTTTAGGTGCTAGAGTTATAGCAGTGAACCAAACAGACAAGATCCTAAGAGCCGGGAGATAAAGATAATCAAATAACAGCTACATCAGATCATGATAAGAGCGATGGGAAAAACTGAAGCAGAACAAAAGAGATGGGATATTATTTAAATAGGATTGTTTGGGAAAGTCTCACTTATAGAGAGATGTGGGAATAGAAACGAAGAAAATGAGAAAAGGAGCCACTGAAATATGTGTAGTGTGGAAGAGAAGTATTCCAGGGAGAAATACTATGTTGTCTTTCCAAATAACATTAGGGAGTAGATGAAAATTTCCAGTGGTGACAGTCAGCCTCCTGTGGTTGAAGAACAGGAAGAGATCCCATCACCTCAAGCCAAGCAAGCAAGGAAAGAAGTAGACAGGACACAAAGAGGATTTTATACATAATACTTCCTAAGTTGCGGTTCCATCAGCCTCTGAAAATGAGTTTCAGAGAAAATAAAAAGTAACTTGGACACAATGTTTAATTCAGGTAATCTAAATTCAATAGTTTTTAAAGTTGAAACCTACAAATGTCCACTGTGTTTAACTTTAGGAAACTTGTGTTACTGGATAGGGAATCCTCAACTTGGATTTTTATCAGAGAAGTCAGTAGTTTCCAGGAACTGCTCACAAGAAAGGAACATTCTAGCCAAGAATCCATGACTCCCTGGCCCACTTGGAGGCTCTGAACAGCAGGGGAGATGGTAAAGTGAACCCCGACAGCTTGATAATACAAGGCATTAAGAATCCCAAACGTGTTTTAATGCTCTATTTTTAAGTGGACGTTTTGCTTTACATGCAGTGAGCCTGCAGTGAGAACACATTTTAGGTATTTAACATAACATTGTCTCTGTGATGGTGCTGTTTCTCGATGTATTAATAAATCATTCCATCCACTGGCATATCCATCTCTGTGAGTCTGGTTAACGTGAGTGTGATTATATTCTGGTGTTTTGTTGGAAATAGTTGTTTCCCAGCATCTATTCCCCCTTCCTAATTATTCTGTTTTATTCGTGTGTTCTCCTTTTCCTGACACCGCATTCCAAGTCCTGCTCCCAGGGGACTGGGTCTAATTGGATACTCATCATACCTTTGCCCCCTGCATGCATGGATTGTGCGAGAGAAGTACTGGAATGCAAGCCTATGATAATACTCATGTTTATTGCCGGCACATAGTAATTAGTTCAGAAATAAGCAAGGGACCCACTTCAGTCCAATGAGACAATATCTGGGAGGGAAGAGGAGTTATTTTTGAAAAGTTTCCTCAGTTGTAAAAGGAGCCACAAGAAATTAAGTTTCATTCCTTAGTTGTGTGTTGTCAGATGCAGAAGTGAGGCTTAAAGCTGTCTTAGCAGGTTTCCCTCCAACAGCAAGTAGACACCAAAAGACAAGTAAAGCCAAGAGAATGGTAGAGATATGAGCCACAATCCCTATGAACAGAACAGTCACCCAACTCAATACACTTGCCTCATGATATTAGCCATTATGGATTTTCTTTTTCTGTTTTTTGTTGCTGAAAGCATTCCGAAAGACGCAGGCTCTGATAAAATCAAGTTGCTAGAATAGCAGGAGTGCTTCACACTAGAACATGGTGACACTACTCTGTGATTTTCTCCTTGTGCTATTTTCCACGGGTGCCTCCTAACATAACTAAATTAGCCAAACAAGGTACAAGGGATAAAAAAAAAAGTTTCAAGTCGATGTTGACAAGACCATGGGGAAACAGACACAATTGTACATTGCTCCTAGCATAGCAAATTGGTTTCATCTTTCTAAGAAGAAATCTGTTGCTATGTAATAAGACCTTTAAAATTGTTCATAGTTTTGACCCAGAAATTCAACTTCTGTGTTTATATCCCAAAGAAATTCCTCTGGATACAAAAAACAAAAATTTAGGTACTCACAGAAATACAACTGAAAATAGAAGAAAAGAAAAACTGGTAAATAATCCAATAACCAAGCAAATGGACAGCATGATAAATCAACATAAAGAGAAATTATGTTGCCTTTCCAAATAATATTAGGACTATGTCCAACTTAGAATGAATATGAAATAAACTGGAATGAAAATAGTAGAAAACAAAATGGTAAAAACATAATATTTTCTCGGACATTAGCCTCTCTTCCTATGCTTATAAACTATCAAATCAAATCACCTTCTTTTGATGTGGCAAAGTTACTCACACACACACAGACATACATTCACAACAGAGCGCAGAGCACGGAAGATCAACCAGAAAACACATGAGTTTGGTAGAAATAAGCATAGTGATGGCTAGTGTGTAATTGAATGGATGTGTAGGTTTCCTTTGGATTGGGGGTGGGGTGGGGCAAGGGAACAACTTGTGTGGGGATGGTGGAGCTGTTGCAGGCACGGCTGCAGCCTCATGCCCATAAGGTGAGTCAGCTGATCAGAAACAATGTCTATGGGCTTCCTTTCTGCTTCCACATCTCGCAAGCATCTGCCTGTGGCTCACTCTAACCAAAAACACAGAGGAAAGGGGATTTAGGGAAGTGTGGTTCAGCCTAGCCAAGTTGACATCTTATTACCAAGCCATCACACCCAGAAATGTTGATGCTGGATTAAAGAAGAAGACCTTAGAGGCTCTGAGCTTTCATTACTCTCATTGGAGCTAGATTCCCGATGCATCAAAACGATGTTGGATTTCCTAGAACAATTCCACAGTTAACTCATCACTCTTAATAAGAGATGCTCAAATCCTGAGCCTCAGCTGTAACAGCCTCTATTAATCCCTTTAAACTGAGACACAGGCTCAAGGTCAGTTTGGACAGAACCCTTCCTCCTAAGGTGGAAAAGTTGAAGGCCTGCCAGTCCTGGCTCAGAGAACAATCCAGTGCTCCAAAGACTGTGGAACAGAAATAGCAAGTCCAGTCCTATCACTAGGTTTTGCTTTACTCTATGCACACTGTGGATTGCTTCACTGATTAATGGTGGGTAGGTAGATGCACACACAGATGGATTCATGTCTAATTATTTGTATAGCGCACAGTGCCTATAATATAAAAACAAAATAATTGCTCACAAGTTTGACCATTCTTAATTCAAAATCTCTCCTGGGTTTCTTCACACAGATGACCATATGTGATAAAATCAGTAGTGCTTAGCAACATTCTGACAGGATTCACAATAATACATTTCACTGGGTTATTACTTATTGTCTTCTTCAACTTAATCAAATGGCCCCATGCAAAAACACAGTTTAATAAAGTGGTTTACAGATACCCAGTATGATGTACCTGAGCTGGAACAACATTTTAATATGTTAAAGGGTGTGTCATCACTTTTCCTGATGCTATTTTTTATTCCCTGGCCCTTCCCAGTGCAACCTCAGAGAAGGGCTATTAGAGCTTTTTAAAATTTCAAAAAGCCAAATCCTGAGAGAATACACAGCATCAAAAGAAAAAATAAAAAGCATGTTGGAGCAGAACACAGCTCCACCCTCAGCCACATGCTAAACAAAGTTCCCCAGATAACGGGGAGGAAAGAGGCCAAGTGGGACATGGCATGGAGTAGAGGGTGATAATGCTGAGGTTGAGGTGGCTGGACATCAAGGGAATAAAGAGGCAGAAAAGGAAAGCGTTCTATCAGTCAGAACAGGCTACAGCATGCTGCAGTACCAACCTCCAAACCACAAAGCCTTCAAATAACAAAGGTTTATGTCTTATTTTTTGTATATGCCTATCAAGGGTCATAGGCTTTGCAGGTGGTTCTAGTGGTAAAGAACCCGTCTGCCAATGCAGGAGACACAAGATGCTCCAGTTCAGTGCCTGGGTCCAGAAGATCCCCTGGAGGAGGGCATGGCAACCCACCCACTATTCTTGTCTGGAGAATCCCATGGACAGAGGAGCCTGGCAGGCTATAGTCCATAGGGTCGCAAATGAGTCAGACAAAACTGAAGCAACTTAGCATGCATGCCCATCAAGAGTTATTTGGAGAACTCTGCTCATTTCAGTTATTCAGAGACCTGGGCAGACCAAGCAGTTACCATCTTGAATGTGGCCAGGTACTTGCCAGAGGAAGAGAAATGACTGTCCTTAAGCTGAGATGAAATATTCCAGCTAAGTTGATAAACAGTCCATCTACTCACTGGCCATAACTGGCCACAACATCCCAATCTTAAGGGTCTGGAGGTGCCATTCTACATGTGTGTAGAAAGAGAAGAAACTGTCTCTTAGCAGCACTGATGACATGAAATGGCATCAAGAAATGGCCTCTTCTCCACATACAGGAGCACCACAAAAATACATCCATTTCAAAAATTTATGGTATATGCATTCAGTAAAATATTGTACAGATTTTCAAAGTTAAAAGTTTATAATATTTAGTCATGTGAAAGGGAAGACCCTATTCTCTTGCTGCCTCTATGAAATCATGCCCTCTTACTGTGTCCCATCCTGAACCCACCAGCCTCTCCTTTTTCTGCCCCTTCTTTGATTTTTTCTTCTGTTACCAACTACAGAACCTCTTTGAGGGTCTTTGCTGATCTTGTATGTACCCTATTCTCCAACTCCAGTGCTAAGACCAGTTTGATGGGAATGTTCCACTTTCATATCTTCAGTCTAGACCACTCATCTCCAGATGAACAGATCTAGTTGACTACTGAAAACCTTCACTTGGATGTTTCACATGTCAAATAATAACAAATGTCCAAAATGACTCTCTTGATTGCTCCATACTCATGTCCCCCAAAAGAAAGTAATTTGAAGATTGTCTTCTCCCAACCTGACCCACATTAGTAATTATCATACACTTTTAGAGTATGAAGTCAAGTGGGCCTTAGAAAGCATTACTACAAAGCTAGTGGAGGTGATAGAATTCCAGCTGAGTTATTTCAAATCCTAAAAGACTATGCTGTTAAAGTGCTGCACTTAATATACCAGCAAATTCGGAAAACCCAGCAGTGGCCACAGGACTGGAAAAAGTCAGTTTTCATTCCACTCCCAAATAAGGGCAATGCCAAAGAATGTTCAAACTACATACAATTGCTACCGTCCATGGGGTGGCACAGAATTGAACTTAGCAACAGAACAACTTACACATTTAGAGGGCTTCCCTTGTGGCTCAGCAGTAAAGAATCCACCTGCCAAGGCAGGAGACACAGGTTTGATCCCTGGTTTGGGAAGATATCCCAGAGAAGGAAATGTCAACCCACTCCAGTATTCTCGTCTGGGAAATCCTATGAACAGAGAAGCCTGGTGGGCTACAGTCCATGGGGTCGCAAAAGAGTCAGATGTGACTTAGCAACTAAAGAACAAGAATAAATACCCTTCTAGAAACCTTGAAGATATAACTGACGACTCACATCCAAGTCAGTAGCATAGATAGTTGGTCTACTCCTAAAGTATCTCTCAGAGACATGTACTTTTTCTCCATCTCTGATGCTACCAAGTCTGGCCAAGGCTCTGTGGCATGCTGCCTGTACCAGTGAAAGTGTTAGTCACTCAATCGTGTCCGACTCTGCGACCTCATGGACTGTAGCCCACCAGGCTCCTCTGTCCGTGGGATTCTCCAGGCAAGAATACTGGAGTGGGTTGCCATTCCCTTCTCCAGGGGATCTTCCCCACCCAGGGATCGAGCCCGCATTTGCTGTGTCTCCTGTATCACAAGCAGATTCTCTACCTCCTGAGCCAACAGGGGAGCCAGTAGCCTCCTATTATTGGTCTCTCTGCTTCTGATGTGCCCACTATGTTCTCTTCACAGCAGTTGGAACAATGACTTAAAACAACATAGGCAATTGTAAACTAAACTCTCTTGTTTTCAATCCATTTGTGGCCTTCAGCTTTATTTAAATTAAAATCCTCCCATGGCTCACAAGCCCCTGGCCTCCTCCTCCAACTTGAGCGTGTGTTCCTCCACTTGGAATGCTCTTCTCCCAGCTGTCCTAACTCTCAGGTGTCAATCACCGGGCTCCAGAAGCCTCGCTCCAGTCCCATAGGCTCTGTGCCATCACTTGTTCCCATCAGAATACTAGATTGTGAGATCTAATCTTGGGTTTATGAGATGCTGTATCCTTCTACTCACTGTCAGCTCCAAAAGAGCATGAAAACTGTTGATGCCACTGCATCTCCAGGCCTGAGGGGGCCTGCATGAAGGGGGTGTTAATACATGCTTTATGAATGAATTATTAAGTAATGCTAATAATCAGTACCATTTCTAAACAGTACCATTATAATCGTCAAACAAGAAGTACTAAATGAGTATGAATGGATGTGTGGAAGGGGAAGGTGTTCTGTGTATTTGTGAGTGTGTGTGTAAAAAGATTCAAAGGAGTTAACCCAAAATCCTAACATGGGCATTGCTGAGTAAGGTGTGTATGCTTAATTTTTTCTCTATTTCCTAAGGACTCTACAATGCAAATATTTTTTAATAATAAGAAAAAATGATACATATTTTTTAAAGCATCTGATTTAAGTGGAAGTTTTCTGGAGGCAAGGGTGACCTCGTCGATCTCTGGAGGTCATTGGTAAACTCTCTGGTTCCTGAGAATTCTTGTCTCAAGCAGACATAATGAGCACATCCTTGAGTTTGGCCAATTTGTTGATTTTAATTTGCTCAGGAGTGAATCCACTTCCCCCCACATTTCCTCCTTACAAAGGTGAAGAGGTGCTGGCCTCCTCCTGCCTCTCTCTCATTTGGGCTTTTTTTTTTGTTTTTTAATCTCTAGCAGTAATTGAAGAAAGTTAACCCAGGATCAGAGGAGAGAAAGGAGAGAAAGCCTTGTGCTTAATTCAGCCTGCATTTTAACAAGCTGGATACACCCTACCTGGGTGATTACAGAAGCCTGCCAGTCCTGCTCCGCTTCCTCCCACTGAGCTCCTCAGCTCTCCACCTGCAGGAGTTGTTCTGTCCCAATTCCTGGGGCAGTCAGATGGCAGGGCACTGAGTTGCCCTTCTCGAGGGCTGACCTAGAACATGGAGACCCAGTGCTGACAGCCTGACTCCTCTTTCAGCAGGAAGCAGAGAAGAGGCCCTAAGGGCTAGGTAAGCCCCAGCTTCACATTTCCAATTTCATCCATGGGCATTTGCCCCCACATTAATTATACCAGGAATGTTTGAAGTTCTCTGCTAGGCTACCACATGTGACCATGTTCCTTTTTTGAATGCTTGCTTCTTCTTGTAATATGCATAACTTCTCTCTGTTCTTGACCAAATTAAAATTCTTTTCATTCTGAAGGTTCATCCCAAGAACCATTGCCCTTGGAAGCTTCCTGGGTGCTCTCTTAGCTGTCCTCTCTATCCTTCTTATATGCCTAACTCCCTTTGTCCTGGACCAGTGGGGCAGTGGGCTTTCTCCCAGAAACATGAGCACTTTTACAGACAAATCAGCCACCAACTAATAAAGGCATATGGTGCCCTCCCAACGTTGACAAGATTGTCTGCAATGCGTGGCTCCTCTGTGGAAATCTCTCTGGATTTCCACTTCCTAATTCTCTCTCTTCTTCCTGGTATCTGGAGAATCCCATTCCCATTATCAACTGTGGCCCCTCAGATTTGGGGGAATTGTTTAGACTTGGCGGTTATGACTCCCAGCTAGACACTCAGTGGTACTCACACACCAGAGTTTGGAACTACACACTGGGTATCAAAACCAACACATTCTTCCCACCTCTCTCTCGGTCACATGGGGGAAATGCCTGTGAACTGTATCTGTATACATTTTTGACTCTTCCAGCACACTGAGTCCCTCATGGGCAAAGACCTGTCCCCATAATTTGGGTAGCCCATGCTTGGCAGAGGACTTGGCAGCTGGCAGCGGAAAGCTAGAGAGTATTTGCCAACAGTCAGGCGTAAAAGAGAGTTGACAGTCCCTAGAGTACTCGAACCCAGAGGCTGCCCTGAGTGTCCCTATGGGATCTTGCGCTCTGCCTTCCCTGGTGTGAGAGTGCATCTGCTTCCCAGGATCCCGTGCAGAATGGAGCCCCTTTGCAGGGCCCTGAAAAGCTGTATGTGTGACCTCATGGACGTGGACTTCCGTCTTGGTGCCAGAGCTAAGATACCATCCGCCACAGTGCACGTACGTGCGTGTGTGTGGAAAGAGTGCTGCCTGGGGGTCGAATCCTAAGTGGCCTACCTGTTCTCAGCTCTCAGCCGCTCAGTCACGTCTGACTCTTTGTGACCCCCAAGGACTATAACCCAACAGGCTCCTCTGCCCATGGAATTTTCCAGGAAAGAATACAGCAGTGGGATGCCATTTCCTTTTCGAGGGTAGTGTCCTGCCTAGACCCTGGTTATTAGACCCTCGTTGTTAGATGCCCGCATGTTAATCTGTACACACTGTGGGCTGTCACCTCGTCTTTCTCCCTTAAGTCCCACACGTTAATTGCATTCCTGGAGCTAAAGATCATGCACAAACATTTTTTAAGCATCCTCACATGCTTTATGACCAAGGTATTTTCAGCATTAATCACATAATAGACTTTTGGACTCTATGGGAGAAGGCGAGGGTGGGATGATCTGAGAGAACAGCATCGAAACATGTATATTATCAAGTGTGAAACAGATCGCCAGTCCAGGTTGGATGCATGAGACAAGTGCTAGGGGCTGGTGCACTGGGAAGACCCAGAGGGATGGGATGGGGAGGGAGGTGGGAGGGGGGTTCAGGATGGGGAACACATGTAAATCCATGGCTGATTCATGTCAATGTATGGCAAAAACCACTACAATATTGTAAAGTAATTAGCCTCCAACTAATAAAAATAATTGGGAAAAAAATAACCAGAAATCTTTAAAAAATATTTTGAAAGAATTTTTTAGTGAAAAGTTTGTATTGAATGTCAATTAAGTATGAATTTCTGGAGATAAGAACAAAACAATCATTTGTTTCACTGTTTGAAAATTTAAAAACAGACTCCAGCTGAAGTAAATTGAATTCTGTCTGTGTTTAACATTACCTTTCATTTCTAATCAATCATTTAAATAAAGATGTATACAGTAAATACAGGGGTTACAGACATGAATTCTACCAGATATGAGCTTGAATGAGTCCAAATTTTTAAGAATTTATTCTTGAAATGAATACATGTATTTGAGTCATCCTGTGCCAGGGTATAACACATGTTTGTGTAAATTAATTTCAATGTTAAATATAATATTTATTAACATAGACATAATAAAAATTTGGGGCTTCCCTTGGTGGCTCAGTGGTAAAAAATCTGCCTGCCAATTCAGAAGACAAAGGGTTTGATCTCTGGGTCAGGAAGATCCTCTGGAGAAGGAAATGGCAACCTTCTCCAATATTCTTGCCTGGGAAATCCCATGGATAGAGGAACCTGGCAGGCTACAGAATTGGACACGACTTAGTGACCAAACAAACAAAACAAATGAAAATAAGAATTCAGCAACAACTAGAGCAACTGCTTAGTACTTAGAACACAAAAATACTTTGTGGTGGAAGAAAATGTTATTACTGAAGTTGTCTAGAATTGCTGGAACATGAGAATATTATTGTTATGGGCTGAGTTGCATTCCCTCAAAATTCACATATTGACATCCTAACCCACAGTAGTTTGGAATGCAGCTATATTTAGAGATACAACCTTTAAAGATGTAATTAAGTTAAAATGAAAAATCTAGAGGTGGCCCTAATTCAGTCTTATAAGAAAAGGACATTTGGATGCACAAACGAGACCCCAGGGATGTATGCACATATAGGAAAGACCTTGTGACGACACAGCAAGAAGATATCATTTACAAACCAAGGGTTGAGGTCTCAGACCAACCAACCCAGTCAACACCTTGATCCTTGACTTCCAGCCTCTAGCACTATGAGAAGATAACTTTGTTGTTTAAGCCACCCAATCTATGGTATTTGTTATGGCAAACTAATTCTTTAGTTTGTCTAGCAAACTAATACAAAGCCAGATTAATATTTTAAAACTTTTAAAATATTTTAAAAGTTTCAGTATTGTTACTAAATTCTCTGCAGGCAAGGCTGCAGAGAGGATGGACTAGGGCACCCAGATGACCAGTGTGGCTGAGCATCTGCTTCCTGCAAGGTTTGCCCAGGGTCACTCCAGAGTGAAATGATAGCTCCATTGCTAGGCAATGCTCCTAGACTACTGCAGGATACCATGGTTCCCTGATAAATCCTAAAAGATCACTGACACATGCATGTGTTCCAGAGAAGAAATCCATCACGGTCACAGTAGCAAGGAAAGACCTTTCGCAGGAGATAACAGTTTAAGGGTCATAGTGACTCAGAAGGTTCTTCCATGACACATGCAGGGACACCAGAACCACAGGCAGACACTTGACAGATCCACAGGAGGCCACAGAAGCAAAAACAGAATTTTCTACAGAGATGTGTCATGCCTACAGCCTTAGAGGCACAGACAGATGTTGCAGAGAAAATGGCTCTCTTCACAATCAAAGAAAAACCCAGGTATTTCTCTCAGATCCCACCCTGGGCAGGCGCCATGACATGAGTGACTGTTAGACACAAATGGGTATTTTAGAAAACACATTCTGGCCTGGAGATCAAAGAGACCCAGCAAATGTTTCTAAAGATCTTTGCAGAGAAGACCCCTCCAAAGCTCAGGTCAATGACATCCCAATGTCAGTTAAAGGAGCAGGGATGCCCCAGAGAGCAAGCCTCTTAAGGCTTCACTCTAGATGCCTGTCCCTGTATCTCCCCTCCCAGCCCAGTACCCAACTCCTCAACCTGCCCAAAGACGGAGTGTGGGGCCTTGCGAGTTTCCCTGCCCTCTGCCAAAAGAGCTCAGGATGCAGACACAATTTCTGGGTCTGTTTGAGGATGCTGTCCTCATGCCCTTGTGCATACACTGGAAGAAAGGATGCACTGTCACGGGGTGTGGTACTGAGGACACTTCATAAAAAATAAAGGTTTGCAGAGGACAGAAAAAGCCCAGCAAAGCACTCCAAGTTTGAAAGGGCCAGAGGTACTTTGTCTGCAGTCATCAACACATCCCCTGCTTTCTCCGCTATGCAAGTTAAAACTTCTCTAAAACTGAATACAGTTAGGAGTCATATAAACAACTCCTAATCCAAGTGAGGACTGGCTATTGAGAAAGGCAAAAGATAGGAAGGTAAGGCCACAGTTGATCTAGAAGGTGAGATTTGAATGACAGGGTGAGCTCAATTTCTCTCACTCCCAAGGGCATAGCCATCTTCATCCACACTCACCCACCTGCTCTCCCTGACTCAACAGCCCCTGTACCCAACTCAGAGTCCCTCTCTTCTCATTCACATTCTCTTTCTCCCTTTCCAGTGCTACAGAAGTAATAACCATGTTTACAGTCTGGGTCATTATGCTGCCCAGGGGATCCCACTGCTGAGCTCTTTTTGGCTTGGAATTGCTTGGGAGAGGCAAACAGCCCAAAGGGAGTGCAGAGTTTGCCGCGATAGATCAGTAGCAATCTTTTTGCTGAGCTTGCTCCTTCAGAACATCTGTGGGCAAGCTCGGGAGGGGCCAGCAGCAAGGAGGATAGGGGGCTTTCAGCTGCAGTAAATGCTAAGCATTGGAAATTCTATCCCACCCACCCTGGCATCTACACCTATTGTGTCCTACCTGCAGGTTTGTATAAAGGGTGTGGTGGTGGAAGCAGTTACCCCCTGGGAAGAAAGATTTTGTCACTGACATTGAGTTTGGGAATATTCAGTTCAGTTCAGTTGCTCAGTCGTGTCCAACTCTTTCTGACCCAAAAGACTGCAGCACACCAGGCCTCCCTGTCCATCACCACCTCCCAGAGTTTACTCCAACTCATATCCATTGAGTTAGTGATGCCATCCAACCATCTCATCCTCTGTCATCCACTTCTCCTCCTGCCTTCAACCTTTCCCAGCATCAGGGTCTTTTCAAATGAGTCAGTTCTTCACATCAGGTGGCCAAAGTACTGGAGTTTCAGCTTCAACATCAGTCCTCCCAAGGAATATTCAGGACTGATTTCTTTTAGGCTGGACTGGTTGGATCTCCTTCAGTGCAAGGGACTCTCAAGAGTCTTCTCCAACACCAGAGTTCAAAAGCATCAATTCTTCAGCGCTCAGCTTTCCTTATAGTCCAACTCTCACATCCATACATGACTACTGGAAAAACCATAGCCTTGACTAGACAGACCTTTGTTGGCAAAGTAATGTCTCTGTTTTTTAATATGCTGTCTAGATTGGTCATAGCTTTCCTTCTAAGAAGTAAGCATCTTGTAATTTCATGGCTGCCATCACCATCTGCAGTGATTTTGGAGCCCAAAATATAAAGTCTGTCACTGTTTCCACTGTTTCCCCACCTATTTGCCATGAAGTGATGGGACGAGATGCCATGATCTTAGTTTTCTGAATGTTGAGCTTTAAGCCAGCTTTTTCACTCTCCTCTTTCACTTTCTTCAAGAAGCTCTTTAGTTCTTCTTCACTTTCTGCCATAAGGGTGTTGTCATCTGCATATCTGAAGTTATTGATATTTCTCCCGGCAATCTTGATTCCAGCTTGTGCTTCTTCCAGCCCAGCATTTCTCATGATGTACTCTGCATATAAGTTAAATAAGCAGGTGACAATATACAGCCTTGAGGTACTCCTTTCCTTATTTGGAACAAGTCTTTTGTTCCATGTCCAGTTCTAACTGTTGCTTCCTGACCTGCATACAGGTTTCTCAAGAGGCAGGTAAGGTGGTCTGCTATTCCCATCTCTTTAAGAATTTTTCACAGTTTGTTGTGATCCACACAGTCAAAGGCTTTGGCATAGTCAATAAAGCAGAAAGAGATGTTTTTCTGGAACTCTTTTGCTTTTTCAATAATCCAACTGATATTTGCAATTTGATCTCTGGTTCCTCTGCCTTTTCTAAATCCAGCTTGAACATCTGGAAGTTCTTGGTTCACGTACTGCCGAAGCCTGACTTGGAGAATTTTAAGCATTACTCTACTAGCATGTGAGATGAGTGCAACTGTGCAGTCTTTGAACATTCTTTGGCATTGCCCTTCTTTGGGACTAGAATGAAAACTGACCTTTTCCAGTCCTATGGCCACTGCTGAGTTTTCCAAATTTGCTGGCATATTTAGTGCAGCACTTTCACAGCATCATCTTTTAGGATTTGAAATAGCTCAACTGGAATTCCATCACCTCCACTAGCTTTGTTCACAGTGATGCTTCCTAAGGCCCACTTGACTTCGCATTCCAGGATGTCTGACTCTAGGTGAGTGATCACACCATCATGGTTATCTGGGTCATGAGGATCTTTTTTGTATAGTTCTTCTGTTTATTCTTGCTACCTCTTCTTAATATCTTCTGGGAACACTTAATATATCTGGGAACACAGTGATAATAAAAAACAGATCAACCTCTAGTTGACTTTAGTCAACTAAAGTACATTAGTACTGTTTTCAAATTCCCTGAAGACACCATCCTCTGTTGCTCTGGACAGCCAGAGCAGAGTTCCGCTCTGCTCCACCTTTGATCCCTAGGCAAAAGTGACCTTACTTTCTAGCAAACACAGCCAATCCTAGATCCTAAAATTCTAGTGGTCTTAGGATCAGACCACTTAGATTGGCATGGCCTTCCCCTCAGGTGTGAATCAACAGGGTAACTGGAGAAATAGAGGTGTGGCGTGGACAATGGCATAAGCTAAGAGTTCACCTTCCTCGTATCACCCTCATGGCAGAAAGTGAAGAAGAACTAAAGAGTTTTGTGGTGAAGGTGGGAGAGGAGACTGAAAAAACTGACTTGAAACTCATCATTCAGGAAAGTATAAATAAGATGAAAAGACAACCTCAGAATAGAAAATAATAGCAAATGAAACAATTGAGAAAAGATTAATTTCCAACTCAATAGCAGAAAAACAAACAATCCAATCAAAAAGTGGGCAAAAGACCTAAACAAACATTTCTCCAAAGAAGACATACAAATGGCTAATAAACACATGAAAAGATGCTCAACAACACTCATTATTAGAGAAATGAGTAGACTATTTGATTTCTATTAGTAGAAATAAAAATCACAATGAAATATCACCTCAAACTGGTCAGAATGGCCATCATCAAAAATCTACAAACAATAAATGCTGGAGAGGGTGTGGAGGAAAGGAAACTGTCTTGCACTGTTAGTGGGAATATAAACTGATACAGCCAGTATGGAAGATAGTATGGAGACTCCTTAAAAAGCCAGAAATAAAACCACCATATGACCCAGCAATCCCACTACTAGGCATGTACTCTGAGGAAAGCAAAATTGAAAAAGACACATGTACCCCAGTGTTCAACCCACTCCAGCATTCTTGCATGGAAAATCCCATAGACAAAGACGCCTGGAGGGCTACAGTCCATAGGGTCGCAGAGAGTCAGACACAACTGAAGTGACTAAGCATACATTCATGCACAACCCCAGAGTTCGTTGCAGCACAAACTACAATAGTTAGGATATGGAAGCAACCTAGCTGTCCATCAACAGATGAATGGATAAAGAAGCTGTGGCACATGTATACAATGGTATATTACTCAGCCATAAAAAGGAACACAATTGAGTCAGTTCTGATGAGGTGGATGAACCTAGAGCCTATTATATAGAGTGAAGTAAGTCAGAAGGAGAAAAACAAATATGGTATACTAACATATATATATATATATAGCACGTAGAAAGATGGTACTGATGAACCTATTTACAGGGCAGCAGTGGAGACACAGACATAGAGAACAGACTTATGGACATTGGGTAGGGGTGAGGAAGGAGAGAGTGGAATATATTCAGAGAATAACTTGGAAACATATATTACCACATATAAAATAGTTAGGCAATGGAAATTTGCTGTGTGACTCAGGGGACCCAAACTGGGGCTCTGTAATAACCTAGAAGGGTGGGATATGAAGGGAGGTGGAAGGGAGGTTCAAGAGGGAGGGGACATATGTGTACCTATCGTTAATTCATGTTGATGTTTGGAAGAAACCTACACAATACTGTAAAGCAATTATCCTTCAATTAAAAAAAAAAAAACCTCAACATTCAAAAAACTAGACCATGGCATCCAGTCCCATCACTTCGTGGCAAATAGATGGGAAAAAATGGAAACAGTGACAGATTTTATTTTCTTGGGCATCAAAATCACTGTGGATGGTGACTGCAAACATGAAATTAAAAGATGCTTGTTCCTTGGAAGAAAAGCTAGACAGCGTATTAAAAAGCAGAGACATCACTTTGCTGACAAATGTCCATATAGTCAAAGCTACGATTTTTCCAATAGTCATGTACAGATGTGAGATTTGGACCATAAAGAGGCTGCTTGCCAAAGAACTGGTGCCTTTGAATTGTGGTGCTGGAGAAGACTCTTAAGAGTCCCTTCGACAGCAAATAGATCAAACTAGTCAATTCTAAGGGAAATCAACCCTGTATGTTCATTGGAAGGACTGGTGCTTAGTCTGAAGCTCCAATACTTTGGCCATGTGATGCAAAGAACAGACAGGGAAGCCTGGCGTGCTGCAGTCCATGGGGTCATAAAGAGTGGAACACAACTTAGTGACTGGACAACAGTAACAACTGATACATAACAAATCACATGACAGACTTAAGTATGTACCTTTTCCCAGCCCAACCCTGATATCAGTCAACAGAGAAGATTAAGGGGGAATATTAACGGCTGGGCTCTGGTCCTTGGAGGTGTGAGCATCATCTCTGCTAAGCTTTTTCAGAGACCTGAGGGCAAGAGTTGCATAGATTGCCATGCAGTTCCCTTCTTGTCCCCTTGCTTCATAAGGGGAGCATGAGATGGGTCAGAGGTCTGGGTTTCTTTCCTTGTGGCCCATGAAGGGCAATACCACAAGATTTTTTTTTCCCCAAAATTGTTTTACTGCGCCTTCATTTTTAATCCATTTCTCTTAGAAGGAAAAAAATAACCTTAGAGACATGTGCTTTCAGTGCTAGTGGGATCAAGGAAAATCACTCAGTACAATTTCACCTTCCTTTCACTTCTGTTTAGGTTTGGAGGGGTAAACCAGCTTTGTTTACGGCCTGGACTCCAAGATCTCCTAACTACTAGCTCAGTGCACTTTGCATCTTGTTGTCATGACTTCCTGCTACAACTGTCTTTAATAATGATGCTTATGCAGAGTCACGCCACTGCCCCATCAAGAAGAAGTTCCACTCATGCTCTCCAAGCAAGCAGGAGCCAGAGTTTGGGATCTGTGCTAAGGTCTCTGGGTCAAGAGAGGGGACTGGACAACACACCCAGTCAGTTCATGTATCTAAAGCTGAAGGAAGCAATCTGAGTTGGACTACACAGGGAGAAACTAGTTTCAGACTCCAATCCTGAAAGTATTAGTCGCTCAGTCCTGTCCAACTATTTTCAACCCCATGGACTGTAGCCTAGCAAGCTCCTCAGTCCATGGAATTCACGAAGAAAGAATATTGGAGTGGGTAGCCATTCCCTTCTCCAGGGCATCTTCCAGACCCAGGGATTGAATCCTGGTCTCCCACATTGCAGGCAGATTCTTTACCATCTGAGCCACCAACCAGGAAGGGCTCACCAATAAAAGGAAATCTCGCTGCTGACAGTAGTTTCTAAAGAAATCCGACAGGGGTCAGTGAATCCTTTGATGCCTTCATTCACTCTCATCTGTGAAGTGAAGGAGATGGATCAACCATGAGGGGGAGATGCTTGCAGGCCAGCTGAAGCAGATATTCCAGGCCAGCCAGCCACCAGGAGACCCCTTCGGTTACCATGGAAACAACTGCATGAAGCTGAAGAGTAGATAGCACACTTTAACTCGGTTTAAATGCAAATTCTACGGGTAATTAAGAGGCAAACCACAGTAAGAACATTACAGGAGATATATAGTCACTGGAAAGGTAATAAATGCCTGCCTTGAAATGGATATAATGAAAAATTTGACAGTTTGTCTCAGCAAGAGATTCCGTCTTTACAAAACCTCCATCATTTCTAACTTCCCCTCCAGTTTTGGAAATTGTCATTCTAGGTGTGTTTTTTCTTTTCTTTAAAAAAAAAAAAACAAACTCAGGCTTGCAATGGTTTAAAAAAAAAAAAACCCTCTTCTCATTAGCAGGTGTCTCCTATCTTCCCCAGAGCCCTCACTGGAGCTTCTCATGAGGTAGAGTTCTGTCGACATTTCAGCTTCAATTTTCCTGTTGCTGCTGAAGAATCAATTGGTTTGAAATGGAAAGTTTTTCTTCTGTTCGTTTTTCCTCAGACTTGTTCCTTGACTTGAACATATACGCCGGCTCCTCAATGAAGAGGCCCTGGGTGTTCAGCCCAACTGCCCTGACGTGCCTCCATAGGCCTCTGGTACTTTCCCAAATAATTGGAAGGCTCGTCTCAATAAACTTAAGTGAGAGAGGAAGAGAGGGTCCCGTCAGGGCATATTGGGGCTGGGAATGAAACATTTGAGACTTGTTCTCCTCCAGATGGATGGTCTGAATTAGGTCTGATATGGCAGTAGGCTGAGCCTGTGGGCCTCAACTTGAAAAGCAGTAGCTTTTAAGCAGTAGCTCCTTAACTAGGGTTTCATTGCCTTTGACACCTACACACCTAATGAGGCTCTTGGCCCCGAATGGAAGGAACTGATTGCTGAGAAAACGGCTCTCAGCACTGGGGCTCCCCCCATAGCCATGCATACACGCCAGTTTCACAGGTCTGAGTCTTGCTTCCCTGAGGTCTTTCCCAATGAAGATCTTCCCCAGTTTCTGACTAACTGTTATTACATCCACATTTTAAATTTCGTGTATTGGCGCTGGCCACTTTTAGAGTCAAATAAAAGAGGTTGGGTTTTTAGAATTGAATACGATTGCAAGGGGCCTTCCCTGGTGGCCCAATGGTAAAGAACCCACCTGCCAATGCAAGAGACCCAGGTTTGATCCCTGGATGGGGAAGATCCCCTGGAGAAGGAAATGGCAACCCACTCCAGTATTCTTGCCTGGAAAATCCCATGGACAGGAGCCTGGTGGGCTACAGTCCATGGTGTCACAAAAGAGTTGGACACTATTGAACAAGTAAACAACATGATTGCGAGGATGGAGAGGAACACTTTTAAAAACTCTCTACTTAGCAATCTCATTATTTATATCTGCATAATTAAATTTCTAAAGAATTAAGAACTGGAAGAGATACTGGAGTTTATCTAGCCTATGGTTCTTAATTTGGGACCCATATATTAGTGTCAGTGTAATCATAACCACCTTGCAAAGCAGGAGGCTGCCTACTGCTGACGTCAAGAGCTAAAATATATTTGTAACATTAAAAAAATGAAAAAGTTGAAGGATTAATGTTATTATTATAACATTTTGTGCCAACAGGTGGTCCCTGTTTATGAACTGTTGCTTGATTGAATAAGTCCAACCATAGCATTTTCACTAGTCCTCTGAAGACACTTTTTGTCTAGTACCATCTCATCTCTCCTCACTCCCTATCAAGTGGAAAAATGAATAAATACATTAGTAAATAAAAAGAGAAAAAACAAAATGGCGAACAAGCAAGAAAACTGGAAACATGGATTTTGCTTTGGCATATCATTGATGTCCTTCTATGATCTGACCATTTGGGAAAAATAATCCTCTCATCCACAGGGCACACTGGGAGCATCCCCCTGAAAAACCCATGGATGAAAGACTCTAAGGGCAGTGTTGAGAGCTGGCCCCAGGAAAGATCTTTCCTTTAATCAAATTACTGAGCAGTATCTTGAATTAACACCTCACCCCCACGTGTACAGTAAGCTTTCCCATGTTAGGCTACAAGTGTTGGGAAAAGCCCCAGCCTTTGATGGAGCCGCAAATGTCTCACCCCAGGAGAGTCAGAGCTCCCCCTGCTGGAGACTCCATTGTGCCTCCAGCAACAGTAGTGCTTACCACTTCTAAGCACTACAGAGCCCGGCTTTGAATTTCTTTCCTCAACTTTCTCTTTTTTAACCTTTTTCCTTTGGGATCATAAAGTATATGACCCCAAATACTTTAGTCACCCTGGAAACAAGTACATAGTTCCCTCCTTGGCATCTGTGTAATTCAAGATGCATAGCACATATTGACTCTCCTGCTTCCAGAGCTGGTCCCCTCTAGGACTGGGCTACATAGTCCAGCCACCATCATCTGTACATGTAGTGAAATGCCTGACTTAAAGATCTTTTTAGGAAGAAAAATGGACTGGCATCTGAAAGTGATGCAGTAAAAAACAGTGTCAAGCAAGTAATAAGAATGGAAGTTAAGGAATAATGACAACTCACAGCAAGTCTTAATGATAGAGGAACATCCTAAAGCCAGCCTGCCTTTCAGTCCAGTTCCAGGATGAGGACGGAATGAAACATTTTTGATTTGGGAGGGTGGGAGGGGTAAAGATTCTTACCCCCCGGCCCCTAAATGACTCATCAAGGCCTAATGATAAAGGACCTTGACACAAAACCAGGCAAAGCAAATACAGAGGAGCTCTAGGAAGCATATGTGTCATCTATATAGGTAAGAGAGCTTTCCAGGTGGTTCAACGGTAAAGAATCCACCTGCCAATGCAGGCGATGTGGGTTGGATCCCTGAGTTGGGAAGATTCCCTGAAGAAGGAAATGGCAACCCACTCCAGTATTCTTGCCTGGGAAATCCCATGGACAGAGGAGCCTGGCAGGCTACAGTCTATGGGGGTCACAAAAGAGTTGGACATCACTTAGTGACTAAACAACAACAACAATAGAGGTGAGAAGTAAGTTTGAGAGACAGGTATTTTTCAAGACCATAAAGAAGGCTAAGTACCAAAGAACTGACGCTTTTGAACTGTGGTGCTGGAGCAGACACTTGAGAGTTCCTTGGACATCAAGGAGATCAAGCCAGTCAATCGTAAAGAAAACCAACCCTGAATATTCATTGGAAGGACAGTCGCTAAAGCTGAAGCTCCAATACTTTAGCCACCTGATGTGAAGAGCCAATTCACTGGAAAGGACCCTGATGCTGGGAAAGATTGAAGGCAAAAGGAGAAGGGGGTGGTAGAGGATGAGATGGTTAGATAGCATCACCAACTCAATGGACATGAATTTATGTAAACTCCGGGAGACAGTGGAGGACAGAGGAGCCTGACATGCTACAGTCAATGAGTTAGCAAAGAGTCAGTTATGACTTAACAACCAAACAACATGTTTCCAGCAATACTGGATTAGAAGCCAATGAGACTCCTAAATCTCATTCAAGTACAGATCTCTCAACCTCACTTCTATTTCAGTTCCATCATCTATCAGATGGGGATACTATTATCTGACTTGTCAGTTGTTTTATGGACCAAAACAAATAACACAGGTAGAGATTTGATCCCAGCACCTAATACTCACTTATGTATTCAATAGATGGCAGGTCACCTCTTTCTCAACCTAGATCTCCTGCAATAGTCCCCCCTCCCTCAAAGAGCACTGGAAAGCAGTAATTGGGAAGGACTGCTTTTTTTGACTAAGAAGACCCTCTCTGGAGGCTCCAATTACGTTAAGAGGGTTTTTATTTTTATAACAAAAATTAATTTTCAATTACCTCTATTTGAAGATAAACTGGTGAAAGAATTCCAAAGAGATGGCAGAATAAGATGAATAACAAGGAATCTATTTCCCCCTAATGCTCATCATTATTACTATTAAATCATATGATTCAAGGAGTTTCCAACAGCAACAGCAGTAGTGGCAGCAATTATAGGGAATAACAAGGGCTCCCAGGAATTGAAGGCACATCATGTTTTGTCTCTCAGCCACAATGCTCACACAGCACTGGAGGGCCATCTCTGTGTTCAATCACACCTCATCTTTGTAGAGGAGACCTGCTCCACACCTGGTCTGTGCTCCCACAGGGTAGGGTAGCACAGGGTCTCGGAGACCATCTAAAAGCACCTAAGCCCCCGGGGCAGGTGTCAGGAGCAGCTCCCACCCTTCATCTGTCTGCAGTCTGGGTAGAGTTCCTGAGTGCAGCCAGACTGATAACGTCTTGAAGCTTTCTCCTTGAGACTTCTAGAACCATCTCTGCAGCCCCAGTCCCAGAAAGTACTCTGTGCTCAATTCCGGCCACTCTAGACAGGTGAGTGAAGGCACTCAAGCTTCCATCTGTTCTACTTGCTGCATCAGTATCAAGGTGAGGGCATCGTCAGCCCCAAGGTGCAGGAGAAAGAGAAAAATGCATCCTCTCTGCTGACTTCTCTTCTAGGACTAGACCCAAGCAGGTTGGGAATGAGCTTTCAAGGGGCTCCTTAAGACCACGAGGGAGGAACGAGGATCAGCACACCACGCAAAGCACACAATCCTGGCACTTGTCAACAAACATGAATGCATGGGCACCGCAGCCAACCAAATACAAACGAAATTGAAATATGTAGAATGTGGCTTTGCAGAGAGCCAAATGCTGCCATAAAAGATAAACTTAAGAAAAAAATAGTTCATAGATAAGCCCCTCATCACTCTGAAGATCCCTACCCTTTGGGTTCCCTGGTACAGTAGGCAGGCCTCATTAAAGCCCTGTTATTCTGGGAATGTATGCACATGTGTTCCCTAAACACCAGCAATAACCTTAGTTATTGCAATGGACTGAATGTTTGTGTCCCACCAAAATTCCTATGCAGAAACTCTAATTCAAATGCAGTGGTCTTTGGAAGTGTGACCCTTGGGAGTTAACTAGATCTTGAGACTGGAGCCCTCATGGAGATTTGTGTCAGTATAAGCTGACCAGAGAACTTAGCTGGCTCTGCTCCCCACTCTGTGAGGTTGCAAAGAGAAGATGGCCATCTGCATCCCAGGAAGTAGGCCCTCACCAGGCACAGGAACTTCTGATCCCTTAATTGTGGATGTTCTAGCCTCCAGAACAGTAAAAAATAATATTTGTTGTTTAGACCACTCAATGTATGGTAATTTGTTATGGCAGCCCAACCTAAGATAGTTATCTTTGAATCTCCAGCATCTGCTAAGTGTCCCTAGTAGGTATAGATGTTTGGAAAAGTTTATTGATTAAATGAACAAATTCCTAACTAACTATTGGGCCAACTCAATAGCCTAGTGAGTTAGAAAATGAACAAGACAGAACATGGAAATCTAGCCCTCAGATGGTCAGTATGTGGAAGAACATCAATAATTACAGATCTAATAGAAGAAAATTTGTAGAACAGTTAAGAAAATATGAAAAAGATCTGAGGTGAGAAATGCAGAGAAAGCATCACATGCTAGATAAAGTTAGTAATAAGAAAATATGCCAAGGCATATCCTAGGGGGAGCAGGGGAAAACTTTCCATTTCAAAGATAAAGAAAGACTTCTGCAAGCTTTCAAGCCAAAAAGAAAAAAAAAATCTGACATGTCATCCTTCACAAAGATCCCTTGACTTACAAGAATAAAACCCTGAGTGTTCCTAATTCAAAGAAGAAGAAAATGGAACACCTAATCTTACAGACAGAGAAGGTTTTGAGAAGAGACAGTCTTTGTTTTGGCATAACCTGCTATCCCTGGGAATTGTGGTCCTCTCCCACAGGACCTGTATCTTCAAAGGCTCCAGTCAGCATGGCTGAGAATGAGCTGTCTCTGCTTCTGTGGGTGGAATGGGGGCCCCAAGGCACCTTGTTACAAGCTCTGGAGTAAGGACTTCCACTGAGCTGCCAATTGCCCCAGAGAGGACAGTGAGAACCAGTACAGGACCTGTAGCCATGCAGAAATAGTTAACACCACAGTTAAACATCCACTGTGATCCTTGAAAAGATCTATTAGCAAGGAGGGACCTTGCCCAGTGTCTGGGAACTTAGATATCAGGAAAGTTCATAACATAACCTGGCAAGAGTGGCTCACAGTGCCTAAGGTGTTTGCATGAACAATGTGGTGGGTGCTAACTAGCTGCTATTCTTCTGGGAGTCTGGAATTTGGATACAATCCAGGCAGAGACTGCCTATGTGATCAGGTCCCAGTAAAAAACAAAACAAAACAAAAACCAACTCTTATTAAGTCTCTAATGAGCTTCTTTGGTTGGCAACACTTCACACACATTGCTTGGGGGGTGAAATGTATTCTGTCTGATTCCAATGGGCAAGGACTCTATAAGCTTGAGGCTGGTCTACCTCAGACTTTGTCTTCTGTGCCTCTTCCTTCTGCTGATTGTGCTTAGTTTCCTTTCCGCATAATAATTTATAGCCCTGAGTAGAACTCTGTGCTAGTCCTGTAGTCTTCCTAGCATATTCAGTCCCAAATCCCTGATCTTTCTACTCTACCATATGAATTGATCTAATTGTCTCCATCCAGGCAAATATGAGAAACTTTTAAAGTAACTCTTCATGAAATTCTACAGTCAGGTAGACAAGCTGGAGAGCAGCATGGCAAATGATGGAGGAACCAGGAATAGGCAACCTCTGGGTCCGAGGGCTATCATGTAAGATATTTCGCAAGAGGAAGACCTGGAAATGATTCTTGAATGCTCCACCAACCTGTCAAACAGACGCTCAACATTCTTCTTGAGCACCCCAGTGTCCTGCCAGCTCCTTGCCCATTCCTGCTGAGATGATAAAGAGCTTTATTGACCCTCTAAAACAGAAACATTTTTCTCCAGCTGTGCCATCTGGTTGTTTTTCTTTTTACAGGCAGTCAGCAGAAAGACTCATCTGTTGAGATATAAATGGGGCAGTGTGTATGTGTTTGGCGGGGGCGGGGGGCATCTGGGTGTTTGTGTTCAACTGTTTATGTGATGGACAGAGGAGTTGTAGGCTGGTTATGACAGGAGAAGAACATAGGTTTTTCTAAGAAGTCTGAGGCGCATGGAAAGATTAAGCCTCGGATGTTGTCTGAAGTACACGTGCACTCGTGTCAAGAATGGTCAGCCTCAGCCTACTCCAGTTCCATCACCGCCAGCTACTGGGTTAGCTTCACTCCTGTTCTAAGCTGGACTTCCCTGGTGACTCAGATGGTCAACTGTCTGCCTACAATGCAGGAGACCTGGGTTTGATCCCTGGGTTAGGAAGATCCCCTGGAGAAGGAAATAGCAACCCACTCCAGTACTCTTGCCTGGAAAATCCCATGGATGGAGGAGCCTGGTAGGCTGCAGTCCATGGGGTCACAAAGAGTTGAACACAACTGAGCAACTTCACTTTCCTTTCCTTTCGTGTTGTAAGCACAAACCAAGGGAAACCCATGAAATCACCAGAAGTGGGATTCTGCATACCGATGCTTTTGCAAGTCAAAGTCAGGTGCCTCTGAGATGAGAAAATGCTGTTGGCATTGGGATGATCAAAGACACAGTACCCAATTTTCTCAGTCAACTGGCCATCATAATTTATTACTTTGTGAGAACAGCTGCTGTTAATATCTGCCCAACAATAGGCATTGAAACACCATTTTTTCCTCACAAAATCAAATGTTACAGATTCATGAGACAGTCTATGCCCAAGGTTTGCCTGTATAATTTGAAGCATCTCTGAAATATTCAAAATATTCTTGCCTGTAGAATCCCATGGAGAGAAGAGCCTGGCAGGCTATAGTCTGTGGGGTTGCAAAGAGACACAACTGATCAACTAAGCACACAGGTACTCAATAATGGTCATTACTTTTCCATAAGTCTACAAGAAAAGATAGTTCTTTGACCTTCTTTCAATTGATATAAAATTTTATTGACCATTTACTGCATATCTAGGCATTCTACCGATTATAGTGAGGTAGTCCTCCAAAATACTGAGATTTAGAGAGTATTGTAATGGTTATGGCAATTAAGTGGAATGGCCATGGGTGGACCTCAAATAAACCAGACTGCATATCGTGTTCGTTCCCCTAGAGAAGAATTTCTAAACCTCACTGCTGACATTTTGCGTCAGATAATACTTTGTATGGGGACCTTCCTGTGCTTTATAGGATGTTTAACAGCATCCGTGGCCTCTACCAACATATGACAGTAGTATCCATCTTGATATGACAATCAAAACATCCTTACACATCACCAAGTGTCCTAGAGTAGAAGAGGTAAGCCCTACCCACCCCTACCTGTAACCCTGCCCTACCAAGAGCCCTATAGCAAGTCACGTCTAAAGCGTTGCTTCTCAAAGTGTGGTCAAAGCCACTTGAGCATCATCATTGCCTAAGAGCTTATTAAAAATTCATAATTTCACACTTCTTCTCAGTCCTACTGAATCAGAATGTGCATTTCAACAAGATCTCTAAGGTAATCCCCATGCTTGTTAAAGTTTGAAAAGTGCTGTTTCACAGTATCCTGTGGTCAGTTGTTCCCCTAGACTTTCCTGGACAAATTCAGTCTTTGAAAGTGGATTCCTAGCAGACTGCTTATAGATTCAATTCTGCCGTTTCAGTTCAAAGACTGAAAGATTTTTGTCAAAAGATCATAAATGTTTAAACTACCCTTGGATACCACAGTATTTTCCTAAAATTAACTAACTTGGGATAGGGTAAATAGGGCCCTAAGCTTTAATCAATATATCCATTCATTCATTAATTATTGTTAAGAAAGCTTATTGCACAAGGCACTAGAGACATGGGGTGTGCAGCAGCCTGGGCTGCCATCTGGAAATCCAGCCATGCTCCATGAGGCCCAGTATGAATCTCAGTTGCTGGGTGCAGACATTTCGCGGCATTTCTTTGGCCTCAGCACATTGCTTATAGTCCATACCTTTCTGGGAGTGCAATCTGGATTCATTGTATCTGTCAAAACCCTCAGCACAAGTATCTTGACTTTAGTCTATTAATCTGTTAGAAATAACACAAAAAGGGCCTTGAGGTTATTGACCAATTCCCAAAAGCAATGTGGATAGACCTAGAGATTATAATACTAAGTGAAGTAAGTCAGACAAAGACAAACATCATATAATAACACATATGTGGAATCTAAAAACATGATACAAATCAACTTATTTACAAAATAGAAATAGACTCACAGAAATAGAAAACAAATCATGGTTACCAAAGGGTTAAGAGGATAGGGGAGGGATAAATTTGGAGTTTGGGATTAACATATACACACTACTATATATGAGTGTATGAGTATAGACATGCAGATGCTCAGTCACTCTACTGTGTCCGACTTTTTGTGGCCCCATGGACTATAGCCCACCAGACTGCTCTATCCATAGAATTTTCCAGGCAAGAACACTGGAGCAGGTTGCTACATTTCCTTACTCCAGGGAATCTTCCTGACCCAAAGATTGAACCCACATCTCTTGTGTCTGCTGCATTGGCTGGAAGATTTTTTACTACTATAGCTACCTGGTAAGCCCAACATACTATATATATATATATATATATATATATATGTATATATATATATATATATATATATATATAAAAGCTCCACCCAACATACATACATATACATATATACACACACACACATACATATATACACACACACATATACATATACATATACATGTATACACACACACAAGGTCCTGAGCCACCTGGGAAGCCCTATGTATGCACTGTATAACACAGGGAACTATACTCAATACCTTATGAAGTATGAAGTGTGTTAGTCGCTCAGTCATGTCCAACTCTTTGAGACCACATGGACTGTGGCCTGCCAGGCTCCACTCTCCATGGGATTTCCCAAGCAAGAATACTGGAGTGGGTTGCCATTTCCTTCTCCAGGGAATCTTCCCAACCCAAGGATTGAACCCAGGTCTCCTGCATTGCAGGTGAATTCTTTACCACTTGAGCCACCAAGGAAGCCCAATATCTTATAGTAACCTATAATGGAAAAGAATCTGAAAAGGAATATGTGTGTGTGTGTGTATGTGTGTGTGTGCATTTGTGTGTGTGTGCATGTGTGTGTACATACCTTTAGCATTTGAACTAGAATGTAACAGATAGGTAGGAATGTGTAGGGTGGAGAAAAGGACAAAGGGCCTCTGGGCAATGGAGGCAGCATGCAAAGGCATAGAGAAATGAGAGGATTATGGGCTCTGAAGAAGCAGTGAGTGGCAATAAGGAGCTATAGCACAGACTTTGGGGAACTAAGGTGTGACATGTCTGTAAAGTACACACAGTATGGCATCCTAAATAAAAAGTCACTTTGAGGGCAATGTGAAGAATGAACTAGAGGTAGGGAAACTAACAGGATGCTATTCAAATAATCTTGGAGGGCCTGGGAAAAGACAGAAGCAAAGCAAGCTAGAGCTCTGAGAGGCATTTCTGATATTAGAGCAGTTGTGTCTATGTCAGAAAGGTTATCAGTGATTAAAGAAAAAGAGGACGTGAGAATGCCCATGAGACTAATATACTGATTTAACTGAAACTGACCTCCCAAAAAGAGGACTACAATCCACCCTCACATTTTAATAGGACTTTAGGTCTACAAGTGGGAAACTCTATGAGATTTTGCCTCAGTTATTGTCCAGGCTATTTGCCTACTAGAAACTTAAGTGTTCTTCTCAGTCAAAGAAGATGCCAAGACTTTGGAGAGAACAGCAAAGAAATGATTCATCTCCCCATAGAATAGTTCTGGGTACTGATATGCTATATGTTATTCCACCAGATCTGGAGATGATTGTCATAAAATGACTTTTTTCTTTGAGAACTGTCATAGGATATTTAATGTCAACACTGTCCCCTCTTTATACTTAGGGTATCAGCTGGGCCCGACACGGGCTTCTTGGACGGTCAGTATTATGAAGCCAGGCCAAGTCATCCAGCTGCAATGGCAAAGCAGGGTGAGCAGGAAGAGCAGACTGTGCTCCAGCCCACGTGGGCCTTTTGAGCCAGGGCTGCTATCCTGTCTACACGCAGGCTGCTGGCAAGGAGCATCCCCAAACATTCAGTTGCAAGGTTGTAAATTTCAGCAAGGGTATTCAATATTCATGTAATTACCCTGGAAAGCACATTTGACATTTCATAAATACAGCAGAATATTTAGCATTTGTCTCTCCCTCTCTGCTACCTAGGCATACATAGAAAAATAATCCCCGGGGATCCCTGCTGTCTGAAATGGCAACAGTTATTGAATCCATAAATTTGATGGATCAAAGTCTTTCTTCTTCATGCCTTTCACGATTTACAAATAGAAGCCAGACCATATAAATGAAGAAGGCTGATGTCCTTCTACATGGAGCTCTGCCTGTATCTCCAGTCCCTTAGGTCTGGAAGTCTTCCCAAAAGTGAGACATACAAACCCACAACTCCCAAACAGGCTGGGGACTTGAGTGTGAGACCTCCAGATGCCCAGGCAGCAATAGGCAGTGTTGATTACCACCTGTGTCCAGTCTCAGAGCCACTGAACTGAAATTCAACTTCCCAAGTACTCTAGGCCTCTGCAGATATATTCAGACAACACTGATGCCTTGCACACAGCCCTTCCACTGCACACACTCACTCAGGAATACAAACTGCAGCTCTCCAGCAGCTCAGCCATGAGCATAGCACTGAAGGAAGAAAAACACCTTGTATTAATCACACCCAGCCCTCCATGAGCTAGCACTGAAGACGGAGCTTCTGTAGGAGAAAAGCCCATCTCATGGTTGGCTGGTGGCGCTCCAGCTGCAGACGGGTTCCTCTTCTCAAGATGGGGAGTGTCTCATCTCCACGGCTGACATGAAGTAATGAACTTCTCCACCACCAACAGGCTAATAAAGATCACAGAGCGTATGTCCCCAGTCTAGGTGTTCCCAAAAGAAACAATGCAAGTACTTATGTGAGGCAATAAGATCACCAGGCTAGAGGGATATTTTCAGTTATGATTTATTTTGACTTGCTTCGGTATTAGAGGTGAATTCTTACTATATAAAACATGTAATATATATATCACATATATAATAAGTACATATGTGTGTGTTATGTATGTATTAGATGCATAGATATATGTCTAATGTGGGTGTGTCTAAGAATATGTTGATGAGTGCTTACACATGTGTGTTTACATTTTTGTTGCTGTTCTGTTGCTAAGTCCTGTCCAACTCTTTGTGACCCCATGGACTGCAGCATGCTAGGCTCCTCTGTCCTCCATTATCTCCCAGAGTTTGCTCAAATTCATGTCCATTGAGTCAGTGATGCTATCTAACTATCTCATTCTCTGCACCTCCTTCTCCTTTTGCCTTCCATCTTTTCTAGCATCAGGGTCTTTTCCAGTGAGTTGACTCTTCACATCAGGTGATCAAACTATTGGAGCTTCAGTTTCAGCATCAGTCCTTCCAATGAATATTCATGGTTGATTTCCTTTAGGATAGATTGGTTTGATCTCCTAGTAGTCCAAAGGACTCTCAAGAGTATTCTCCAGTACCACAGTTTGAAAGCATCAATTCTTCGGCATTCAGCCTTTTTATGGTCCAACTCTTAGATCCATACATGACGACTGGAGAGACCATAGATTTGAGTATGCACACTATTGTCAGCAAAGTGATGTCTCTGCTTTTGATGTCTCTGCTTTTTAATATGCAGTCTAGGTTTGTCATAGCTTTTCTTCCAACTAGCAAGAGTCTTTTAGTTATATGGCTACAGTTGCTGTCTGCAGTGATTTGGAGCCCAAGAAAATGAAGTCTGTCACTGCTTCCATTTTTTCCCCTTCTATTTGCCATGAAGTGATGGAACAGGATGCCATGATCTTAGTTTTTTGAATGTTGAGTTTAAAGCCAGCTTTTTTCACTCTCCTCTTTAACTTCCATCAAGAGGCTCTTTAGTTCTTCAATTTCTGCCGTTAAAGTGGTATCATCTGTATATCTGAGATTGTTAATATTTCTCCCAGCAATCTTGATTCCAGCTTGTGATTCATCCAGCTGGGCATTTTGTATGATGTACTCTGCATATAAGTTAAATAAACATAGTGACAGTATACACAGCTTTGTTGTAGTCCTTTTTTCCAAATTTTGAACCAGACAGATGTCTGGCTTTAACTATTGCTTCTTGACCCACATACAGGATTCTCAGGAAACAGGCAAGGTCGTCTGGTACTCCCCTCTTTAAGAATTTTCCACAGTTTGCTGTGATCCACATGGTTAAAGGTTTTAATGCAGTCAAGAAGCAGAAAAATATGTTTTTCCTGGAGCTCCCTTGCTTTCTCCATGATCGAATGAATGTTGTTGATTTGATCTCTTATTCCTCTGCCCTTTCTAAACCCAGCTTGTATATCTGGAATTTCTTGGTTTACATATTACTGAAGCCTAGCTAGAAGGTTTTTGAGCATTATCTTGCTAACATATGAAATGAGTGCAACTGTGTGGTAGTTTGAATATTTTTTGGCATCACCCTTATTTAGGATTGGAATGAAAACTGACCTTTTCCAGTTCTGTGGCCACTGCTGAGTTTTCCAAATTTGCTGGCATATTGAGTGCAGCACTTTCACAGCATCATCTTTTAGGATTTGAAATAGCTCAGCTGGAATTCCATCACTTCTACTAGCTTGGTTCATAGTAATGCTTCCAAAGGCCCACTTGACTTCATACTCCAGGATGTCTGACTCTATGTCAGTGATCACACGCCTGTGGTTATCTGGGTCATTAAGATCTTTCTTGTTTAGTTCTTGTGTATTCTTGCCATCTCTTAATCTCTTTCTGCTTCTGTTAGGTCCTTACCACTTCTATTGTTTATCATGCCCATTCTTTCATGAAATATTCCTTTGATGTCTCCAATTTTCTTGAAGAGATCTCTAGTCTTTCCCATTTTATTGTTTTCCTCAATTTTTTTTTTTTTTTTTGCATTGTTCATATAAGGCCTTCTTATCTCTCCTTGCCACTCTCTGGAACTCTGCATTCACTTGGGTCTGTCTTTCCAGTTCTCCCTTAACTTTCACTTCCCATCTTTCCTTAGCTATTCCTAAAGCCTCCTCCAACAATCACTGCACCTTCTTGCACTTCTTCTTCTTTGGGATGGTTTTGGTCACTGCCTTGTATACAATGTTACAAACCTCCCTATATAGCTCTTCAGACACTCTGTCTACCAGATCTAATCCCTTGACTCTATTCATCATCTCCACAATATAATCATAAGGAATTTGATTTAGGTGATATCTGAATGGCGTAGTGGTTTTCCCTATGTTCGTCAATTTAAGTCTGAATTTTGCAATAAGAAGCTCACAGTACGAGCTCAGTCAGCTCCAGGTCTTGCTTTTGCTTACTGTACAGGGCTTCTCCATCTTTGGCTGCAAACAACATAATCTGATTTCAGTATTGGCCATCTGGTGATGTCCATGTGGAGAGCCGTCTCTCAGGTTGTTAGAAAAGAGTGTTTGCTATGACCAGCATGTTACATTGTGAAAACTCTATTAGCCTTTGCCCTGCTTCACGTTGTGCTCCAGAATCCACTTTGCCTGTTATTCTGCATATCTCTTGACGTCCTACTTTGGCAGTCCAATCCCCTATGATGAAAAGGACATCTTTTTTTGATGTTAGTTCTTAAAGGCCTCGTAGGTCTTCATGGAACCAGTCAATTTCAGGTTCTTTGGCATCAGTGGTTGGGACACAGACTTACATGGCTGTGATGTTGAAAGGTTTGCCTTGGAAATGAACCAAGATCATTTTGTCATTTTTGAGGTTGCACCCAAGTACTGCATTTTGGACTCTCCTGTTGACTATGAGGGGTATTCCATTTCTTCTAAGGGATTCTTGCCCACAGTAGTAGATATAATGGTCATCTGAAATAAATTCACCCATTCACATCCGTTTTATTTCACTGATTTCTAACATTGATGTTCACTCTAGCCATCTCCTGCTTGACCATGGCCAGTTTACCTTGATTCATGGACCTAACATTCAAGGTTCCTGTGAAATTTTGTTCTTTACAGCATTGGATCTTACTTTTACCACCAGACACATCCATAACTGAGCACTGTTTCCATTTTGGCCCAGCCGCTTCATTCCTTCTGGAGCTGTTAGTAATTACCCTCCACTCTTCCCAGTAGCATATTGGACACCTCCCAACCTGAAGTGGTGGGGGCTCATCTTTTGGTGTCCTTTTTTGTCTTTTCATACAATTCATGGGGTTCTTGAAGCAAGAATCCTGGAGTGGATTGCCATTTCCCCCTCCAGTGGACCATGTTTTGTCAGAACTCTTCATTATGATTCATTCATTTGGGGTGGCCCTGCAAAGCATGGCTCATAGCTTCATTGATTTACACAAGCCACTTTGCCATGACAAGGCTATGATCCATGAAGGGGGCATGTTTACATATATTGATATATACATGCATGTGTATATGAATGGTTATAAAAGTTAATACTATCCATGGATCTGAATAAAATCATTGTGTATGTTGGTATTTATGGTGGTGGCTCAGATGGTAAATAGTCTACCTTCAGTGCTTCAGTGCAGGGGACTTGGGTTCAATCCTTGTTTCTGAAAGATCCCCTAGAGAAGGAAATGGCAACCTACTCCAGCATTCTTGCCTGGGAAATCCCATAGACAGAGGAGCCTGGTGGGCTACAGTGCAAGGGATCGCAAAGAGTCAGACACAACTAAGCCACTAACACTTTCACTTTTTTCATGAGCTCATATATATATATATAATGTATGTGTACAGAAATACATGTATGCATGCATATGAATGAGCATATATGCATGTGGGTTTAGGTACATATAGTTGAATGACAGTTTATGTTTTGTTTAAATTTGTACATGTCTAAATATGTAGGGGGTACTTAGTTTTTACACATATTATTTTAGTTTATTTTCACATCACCACTGAAAGCCTATAATTGTTTTCACTTTATTGATGCAGAAAATAAACATCAGGGAGAAAGAAAAATTTGTTCAGGATCGCAGAAATAGCAAGAGGTAAATTTGGGATTACAACTTAAATCCCTGGTCTGATACACTATAGATTCAGTGTACCTGACGCATGTGTGTGTCTATGTGTGTGTGTGCATGCATGTATGCATGTGTGAAAGGAGTCCCCTGCAAAGGGGTCTCTGTACTCAGAGAGCCTTTGACAGTTGCCTGCAGACAGGAGCCCCCTACAGGTCCATGTGAACAAAACCACCCCTGCTGGTTGGTCCATCTCTTTTCCTCGAAGCCCTTCCTTCACCAAGCAGTCTTCACAGGATGACTGTCCATCTGTGGCCCCTCGGCTTTTTTAGGTGCTGCAGGTGCAACAGCAAGAGCAGTGCTCAGATGCAGGACCAGCTACTTCAGCAAAGCCACCGAACTCCTCCAGCACATTTTAGAGACCTGAAGAGCCAGGATTAGGAGGGCCTAGGGTGCCAAGAATGAGCTTTGGAGACAGAGTGGCCCTGTCACCTTGCTCTTATTCATGAAGAAACGGGTTAACGTGAAAAAAATAAAGTGAAAGTCTTAGTTCCTCAGTTGTGTCCAACCCTCTGTGACTCCATGAACAGTAGCCTGCCAGGCTCCTCTGTTCATGAAGTTCTCTAGCCAAGAATACTAGAGTAGGTAGCCATACTCTTCTCCAGGAGATCTTCCTGACCCAAGGATCGATCCTGGGTATCCTAAACCTTCATGTTAAACTGTGATTCTCACCCTAAAGAGGTTATGAGGCTCCAGCTGAGACACTAATTATAAAAATGGATATCACCATATGTCCTACCCAAGGGAGCTGCTAAGAGAAATTCCCTTAGACTACAAGGAGATCAAACCAGTTAATCCTAAAGGAAACCAACCCTGAATATTCATGGAAGGACTGATGCTGAAGCTGAAGCTCCAATACTTTGGCCACTTTGATGTGATGAGCTGACTCATTGGAAAAGACCTTGATGCTGGGAGGGTTGAAGGCAGAGGAGAAGAGGGTGACAGAGGACGAGATGGTTGGATGACATCACCGACTCAATGAACAAGAGTTTGACCAAACTACGGGAGACAGTGATAGACAGGAAAGCCTGGTGTGCTGCAGTCCATGGGGTTATGAAGAGTCAGACATGACTGAGTGACGGAACAACAAAAAGAGCAGAATGTGAGATAAGAGAAGAGAGTCTGGCATGAGGCCATGCAGATGCAGTATTCTGAAAGCCAATGTCCTCTCCTTGTGGAGCAGATATTCTAAACTGCAGTCATTCTGCCCAACAGGCAGAAGAGTATTTTCCTATTACTCAGACTTCAATGAAACTAGTTCTTTCATATTTGAGAATCTACCTCCATGGTGGGGTACCTGCTTCCACTCCCAGGTACAGATAAGGGGAAGGGAAAGAGATTCCCCACCCAGCAGCTGATCCGCAGGGACAAACTAGTGAGATTCAGGCTCCCAGGAATCTGAACTTAGTGGGGTGGTGCTAGTCTGCGGGGAACATTTGATTGAAGAGCCCATCCCAAGGTTATCTAGAGCAAGGCTGGGGATCCCATGCATGCTGGGGTGGGGGAAAAAAGACCAAATGCAGCTGGAAGAAACAGAATCAAGAGACCATGTGGACTCTTGAGAGCAGGCAGTGGCCTTGATTCTCAACTTCCCAGTTCTGTGCTTGTTCCCTCCCAGACCTGGCTCCATGCCTTGCCTTGGTTTCTCAGGGTAACTGCAATTTCCTTCCAGAAAAGCCTCCCTTTTGTTCAGTGATACCTGAATCAAAAAACATGCACTCATTTCTGAGGCACTGAGTTTTACAACATTCCTTGCATTCTCTTCTGTGGAGACATCCAATCTGGCAGTGTATGCTCTGGTACCATCTATTTCACGGGCTCAGTGAATAAGAGGCTGTAGATAAACTTGAAAGGTCAAGACGCCCTCATATCACTAAGCAAGAGAAATGGCTATGAAAATTTAATATACAGTTGAGGATCCCCAATTTAAAATAGTTTCAAAATCTACCCTCTTTATTTCTCCTGCTGCTGCTGCTGCTGCTGCTGTCACTTCAGTCGTGTCCGACTCTGTGCGACCCCATAGACAGCAGCCCACCAGGCTCCTCCGTCCCTGGGATTCTCCAGGCAAGAATACTGGAGTGGGTTGCCATTTCCTTCTCCAATGCATGCGTGCATGCTAAGTCGCTTCAGTCATGTCCGACTCTGTGCGACCCCATGGACAGCAGCCCACCAGGGTCCTCTGTCCACGGAATTCTCCAGGCAAGAGTACTGGAGTGGGTTGCCATTTCCTTCTTCATATTTCTCCTGAACATGTACTAACTTCATGCTGTGTTCAAAAAAGACCACATGCCTGCCAAGATCATGGGTGACATATAACATATATGTGAAGGCCAATGACAGCCAGTGTCTCTCTGTTAATATGTAAATGAAATTGGCTCAAAAGTTCTGCAGTTTAATACTCCCTCCACACTTCTGTGATTTCTTGGAGCCTTTTGCGTTTATGTCACCCAATCTGTACTCTATTTTGATACCTTGTCTCTTATTTCTGCCTTGGGCTGACCTCGACTTGGAACTCAGCCTCTGTCCCTTCATTTCTCACAGACACCATTTGTGCGGGCGGCTTGGTTGTGCAACCACTTTTCCTGAAGAGGCAGGACAGAATGGCACAGCTAACAGCCTAAACCCAAGTGACAGACAGCGCATCCTTCTGTCTTCTCAGCAGCCTTGAAGCCTCTGCCCTACCCTACGCTGTCTGCCTGACAGCCACGTCTGGTCAACACAGATTCCCTGCTCCCTGCCCCCTCACCTTCTCCTGGTTCTTCCTTGCCCTGCATCTCCCCCTGCCTGGTTTCCTGTTTATCTTCTCCCACTTGCTCTTCCTGAAATTCCTCTATTCCTCAGTTCACCCTCCCTGTTGCACCCCAAACCGATTCCTACAATGCCCACAGGGCCTCCAAGCATGTTCTAAGAGGCCCATTAAAGCTTGTTTTCAAACAAGCACAATTCTCTCCCGGAGTGGAATTCTGCTCCCAACATCTAAAATAACATTGTTTTCCTCTCTTGTACAGGCCATTAAAGGCAACCAGGCCCTCCTGAAGAGTTCTGGGAGCTCTCCTTTAGAGCTCCATCCCCTGGCACTTCCCTCTGGAGAGCTTCCATGTGAACTTCTCCAGATCAAAACACAGGCCCTGCATGGCCCCATTCCTTTCCACAGGCCTTTCCCTCTGCCTGGAATAACTGACCTTTTCAGCTGTCAAATTCCCCCTCATCCTTCTAAACATAACTCAAATATCACCCTCTCTGAGACTTCTCCCCAATTCTCTGGACCAAGAGGGTTAGATGCTTTTCCCTCTGAGTTCCCTCAGACATGTGTTGTCACCTGCAGAACATTACCTCCCTCCCCACTATACATCACAGTGACTTGTTTACCCCTGTTTCCCCCTTACAAGTAGGAGAGCCTTTCATGGAAGAGCCAGGGCTCTCCCAGTCCTGTATCTCTGCGTATTTTGCAGCTGGCAGATTACTGCCTCTCTGAAAGTATGATTTAAATGGAAGTATAAATGGACAATAGGTGACATATATTCAGTGCTTACTCTATGCCAGGCAGTATTCTAAGCACCAAACATGCACTATCTCATTTAACTACCTGTGTGTACTTTCTCACCAGGACACTATAAATATTATGGAGTACTTTACTCACATGTGAACATCCCGAGGCTCATCCATGTTAAAGGGCTTATGCAAGATCACTCAGGTAGAAAGTTCTGGAGCTGAAATCTGAACCCACCCATGGCTCATAATAATTATGTTGGACTCAAACCCCTACAGCTTTTCCAGTAGTCATACACAGATGCAAGAGGTTGACCATAAAGAAGGCTGAATGCTGAAAAACTGATGCTTTCAAACTGTGGTGCTGGAGAAGATTCTTGAGAGTCCCTTGGACTGCAAGGAGATCAAACCAGTCCATCCTAAAGGAAATCAACTCTGAATATTCACTGGAAGGACTACTGCTAAAACTGAAGCTCCAATATTATGGCTACATGATGCAAAGAGCCAACTCAGTGAAAACTCCCTGATGCTGGGAAAGACTGAAGGCAAAAGAAGAAAGGAGCTGCAGAGGATACAATGGCTAGATAGCATCACTGACTCAGTGGACATGAACCTGAGCAAACTCCAGGAGATAGTGGAGGACAGAAGAGCCTGGAATGCTATAGTCTATGAGGTGGCAAAGAGTTGGACATGACTTAGTGGCTGAACAACAACTAAGAAATTAACATTTTGTTTGAGGAAGTTGAGGGGAGGGTGATGAAGGGATCCTTTACAGACCATAAATTCAGATTCATGGGACTTCCCTGGTGGTCCAGTGGTTAAGAATCTGCCTTGCAATTCAGGGGACATGGGTTTGATTCCTTGTTGAGGAACTATTCCCACATGAAGCAGGGCAACTAAGCCCGCATGCCACAACCAGGGAGCTGCATGCTGCAACAACTGAGTCCTTGCCCTGCAACCAAGACCCAACACAGTCAAAGAAATAGTTTTTAAAAAGATTCACTTAATCACTAGGGGCTGTGTTGACACTATCCTAGAACCACAGTATACAAGGCAACTGCACTTACTGTGGCTGGGCCTGTTAAGCTCTCTGGGGTCAAGCAGCTCTGGTGGGAATTCCTGATCCACAGATCAATCTTTCAACTGGGGTTGGGATGATCTATTATAAATACTTAGGATTCCATAAAAGACAGCCATTTTTAATTTCACTGCTGTGTAATCCAGTGTGAGAGAAAGGCACACACATTTGCATATGGACACACACATGCACATACACATAATAATTACATTAGACCTAGTAAGTGGTACAAACCCTGCAGGCTCCTGCGAGGCCACCAGCTATTATAGGAACTTGGGCTGTGCCTTGGCCACCCATGCAAGTTACCCTAGTGCTTTGGCTATAGCCATGGAACAGAAGGTGCAACAAGGACCCAGAACTATGACCGTGGCCTTTGGGTCCTGTTGGATTGGCCAGTTTGGGAGAAAGTGGGCCCTTTCCCTAACACTTAAATGAACTGTATTCTCATTGCCAAAAGAAGTACCAGCCTCTTTGCGAAAATCAAACTCTAAAGGCCTCATAAAAAGATTCCAGTTCCATATGCCAATATTGACACAAAGACAGTGAGAAGCACATGTAAATACAGTTAATTGGAGCCCATGGAAACACATGCTTACTGCTCTCATTTGTTGTTAGAATCATCATGCAGTAGCTTGTGAGACCTATGAACACGTGGGGAGAATATAAGTGTATACCTGCGAATACACACAGGAGAGGGATGCTTCTCTGGGTAAATCTGAGCATGTTTTTGAGTTTTTTCTAGAAAGTACTGATACTATGAATATCTGGCTATATTAGTTAGCAATTGGTGCATAACAAATCACACCAACATTGATGAGTTACATGACAACTGTGTCTTATTTCTCAGGGGTCGACAGGATGGCTGTGTGGTTAGCGGATCTCAGCTGGGCTTGTTGATGCCTCTGTGGTCACCTGGTCAGCTGGCTGAAGCTTGCCAGTCTAGGGTGGCCTCATCTGCAGTGACTCTGTTAGGCACCTTGTGGTTTTTCATCTTCCCGCAGGTTAGTCCAGGCTTGTTCTCATGGTGGCAGTAAGAGTCCACATGACAAAATAGAAGCAGGCAAGTCCTCCTGAGACTTACAGCTAATATACCATCACTCTGTCACTTTCTTTTGGCCAAAACAAGCCCCAAGGCCAGCTCAGACTCAAGTGAGTCATGGGGAATCGTCTCTGATGACGAGAACTACAGAGTCATGTTGCAGTCAACCTACCCCACTGCTTGATGGGAACAGGATGAGTGGGCTATCATTTGCTGAGCATTTAAGATGCACTATTTGCTGTTGTTAAGTTGCTAAGTTATGCCTGACTCCTTTGTGACCCCACAGACTGTAGCCCACCAGGCTCCTCTGTCCATGGGATTTCCCAGGCAAGAATGCTGGAGTGGGTTGCCATTTCCTTCTGTAGGGGATCTTCCTGACCCAGGGATCAAATTCATGTCTCCTGTATTGGCAGGTGGATTCTTACTGCTGAGTCACCAGGGAAGCCCAAGATACACTATTACCTAGTTATTATTTCCACTTTTATGAGACTCAGAGAAGTTAAGTAACTTGGTCATGACCGCAGAAATGAAAATTAGAAGAGGTGAGTTTTGAAGCAAGATTTACTTGACTCTAAAGCCTGTGCTTTTTTGGTTTCTCCAGATGGACTTGAGGGCACTCTACACTCAACAATACTGATGTGAAGAAGTGCCTGTGCTTGGCTCTGAGTGTTTCTGAGGGATGTGTGATAGGAGGGAGGATCAGCCTAGGCTCTGGGGGACAGAGGGTGTTCAAGCAAATAGGCTGGCACAAAGGAAAGAAAAATGGTTTTAGAATTAGACACCCCGGCTCTAAATAGCTATAAATCTCTTTCCTCATTTGCAAGATGGTGACAGCAAAACTCCCTCACAAGGCTGTGTGAAAAATAGATATGCTCTGGACACCGGTTTCGGGTGCAGACTCCACCACTGGCTGGGTGTTTGACCCTTCCTAGACTGCTTCCTAGAGCCTCAGTTCCTTCAACTATAGAAATGGGCATAACAAAGATCCTTGTTTCCTAGGGTTATTGTGAAGATTAAATGAATTCACATCTGCAAAACACTTAGAATACCTGGTACCAGGCAGTGTTAATCACTCAAGTCTAGTCTGACTCTTTGCGACTCTTTGGACTATAGCCCATCAGGCTCTTTTGTTCATGGAATTCTCCAGCAAGAATACTGGAATGGGCTGCCTGACCCAGGGATCTTCCCAACCCAGAGATTGAACCTAGGTCTCCAGCATTGCAGGCGAATTCTTTTCTGAGCCACCAGGGAAGTACCGGGTAAGTGGTATGTAATAATCAACATGCAGATATGCATGTATACAGATGGTGCCGGAAAGTCAGAAGGGATTAGACAATGCCATTGGGCTAAGCCAAATAAAGGGTCTGGGGGAAACCAGACTTAGAGTATCTCAAAAATTATGTGGGCATCTTCAGGGTCTGAACAGGCTGAAAGGGCTGATGATCAAAATCAATCTCGAGACAGAGCTGGACCACAGACCCTCCCTAAGGAGGAAATGCATCTGCCCAGTTCAGGAAACGGTGATGGGAGTAGGCTTCCAAGCTGTATTATGTGGACAGGCTTGAAGATGCCTTGTCCCTCTGGGGGACAGAATTGCCATGCTCCTTGAAGTTACATAGCTCAGGGAGCTGACCATGCATGGTTACTGAAAACCAGGAGAAATAAAGCATTATAAGAGAAGAAAACAATCATTTCATATTCCTACTTACACACATACACATTTACAATCGAGCATTCGGCTTTATTTGAGAGGATAAATGGAAAGAGACAATGTTATGCGCTGATCTGTGCACAGTACACCAAATTCAGTTGTGGTCCTAAACCCTAGCCTGTCAGAATGTGACTGTATTCAGAGACAGGGCTTTTAAAGAGGTAATTAAGTTAAAATGAAGTCATATGGGTAAGTGCTGTTCCAATATGAACAATGAACAATATGAACAACCCTTAGATGGAGAGGATATCAGGACACAGACACTGAAGGAAGACTACAGGAGGACACAGAGAGAATACAGCCATCCACAACCCAAGGAGAGAGGCCTCAGAAGAAAGCAACCCTGCGGACACCTCGATCTCACTTCTAGCCTCCAGAGCCATGAAAAAATTAATTTCTGGTTTTTCAGTCATTCAGTCTGTGGTACTTTGTTATGACTGCCCTAGCAAACTCATTTGGGCTTCCCTGGTAGCTCAGTTGGTAAAGAATCCGCCTGCAATGCAGGAGACTCCAGTTCGATTCCAGGGTCGGGAAGATCCGCTAGAGAAGGGATAGGCTACTCACTCCAGTATTCTTGGGCTTTCCTTGTGGTTCATCTGGTAAAGAATCCCCCTGCAACGAGCGAGATCTGGGTTCCATCCCTGGGTTGGGAAGACCCCCTGGAGAAAGGAACAGCTACCCACTCCAGTACAATGGCATATGGTCAATTACTGGCCATGAACTCTATACCAAATTTCAGTAAAAAAAAAAAAAAAATCTGGGACTCCCAGCTACAGTCTGCTTTTCCCAGGTCAGGAGACCTGTGGGTCCTTGATGAAAGGGGCAGAGGGCCTGGCCCACAGAACTGTGGGGGAAAGGCTAGCCACAGGCGTATTTCCATCTGCCTCACCCTGTACAGTCCTGAAGCAAGCACTCTGTTCTAGAATCATGTTTCTGGACCCCTCCCTCATCTGTGCTTGTGGGCAGCCTTTGGCTTCAGCCTCTCCCATGGATTTTTCACTCTGATATCAGCCCTGCCCCTCCTAACTCTGCCTTCCTGCTCTTCTCCCACTGGACACACAGATCTGACAGGGATAGACTCCCGCAGGTGGGTTCCTCTCCGTTCTGCCCCTGTCTGCTTCTGGCCTGAATAAGCATGAAGATGGAACATTACACGTCTGTCCATAATACCCGCGGTTTCTGCAGGGTCCCTTGGCTTATAACTCATTTCACATTAACATGAACAAGTTGACATTTTTAAGGTTAATGATCCAGTTGCTTATAAGACAGGCGGGGTTTGAAATCAAACAGTGCCTATGAACTGGTAGTCTGTGAAACAGCTTTTATTATGCTTCTCAGGAGCCTCCAAGAAAACTAACTTGTCCTTTGGCACCAATATAACCATCTAGGACCCATGTCCAACATCTAATTTGCACTTTGAAAATTTTTCCCCAAGTCTTCTCACTTCAGCAAGTGTCTCATGGTTTTTTAAAATAATGTGCATCATGACCCAACTTGTTGAAGCTGCTGAAGACGGGCCAGGGACTTTGCTGAAACTGAAGAACATACATAAACTGCTCTACAAAGGATGGTCTGCAATGAGCAACAAAAAGGAGTTATGCTGAATTATGACAAAAATTAAAAACTGCATGCATTTTTGACCAATTACAATTAAAGTTGGAATCCTTTCAATTGCATGACAAGCTGCAAGTCATGAATTTTCTCCTTAACATTAAGAGGTTGTGAAATACGAGGCTCTCTTATACATTTCCCCGCACCCCTGCCATCTATGGAGAGTCAGTTGCTCCTCCTGTCTCTGAGATGGATCCTGAGTCAAAGCAGGATCCTGATAATGAAATCACCACATCACACTGAATTCTGTAAAAGGCCAGCTCTTCTTAGGCTTGGCCTCAGCTCTTTAATGCAGAGGAACTGTGGAATTTCACCTCCCTAGTTGATTTTCTGTTTTCCTTTTTAAAATTGCTTTTCATAAAAAAAAAAAAAATGCATAGTAGTCCCATGCATTTAAAAATGCAGAGTTAGCAGAGTATATTATCAAGTGTGAAACAGATCACCAGCCCAGGTTGGATGCATGAGACAAGTGCTCAGGGCTGATGCACTGGGAAGACCCAGAGGGATAGGGTGGGGAGAGAGGTGGGAGGGGGGATCAGGATGGGGAATACATGTAAATCCATGGCTGATTCATGTCAATGTATGGCAAAAACCACTACAATATTGTAAAGTAATTAGCCTCCAACTAATAAAAATAAATGGAAAAAAATTTTAAAAAAATTAAAATGCAGAGTTAGGGACTTCCCTGGTGGTCCAGTGGCCAAAATTCTGTGCTCCCAAAGCAGGGGGCCCAGATTTGACCCCTGGTTGGAGAGCTAGATCCCACATGCCACAACTAAGACCCGTTGTAGCTAAATAAACAAATAAATATTTAAAAATAGATAAAAATGCAGTTATAAAAATTAAAATATTGGGGACTTTCTTGGTGGTCCAGTGGTTAAGACTGTACTTCTACTGCAGGGGGCTTGGATTCAATTCCTGGTTGGGAAAGTTCCACATGTCAGATGGGGCAGGCCGAGAGATAAAATAAATAAAATGAAATAATCTTTTAAAAATTAAAATACTGGTATTGCTGCTTCTCCCCTCCTCTTGATCCCACTAAATTGAATTAGTCAGCATGAATAGTTGGCTCTGTGTGTATTCTTTCTCACCTTTCTCTCTGATATTATGAAGATATAAAGATATATTTATGCATGTATAAATGTTATTTTTCATCTACACGGTTTTACAAAAGTGTAAGGATACTGCACAGTTTTCTGCACCTTGATTTTTGTTCACACAGTAACCCATCATAGCCATTGCTCTGACCCACATACATGTACCACATTCTTCTTTTTTAACAGCAGCATAAAATTTCATAGTAAGAATGCTCTGTGGCTTATTCAACCACCCCACTTCTGGTGGATATTTAGATTGGGGTATCTTCAAGCTTTTTCTTGTTGGATACTTCAAACATTGCTGTGATAAATATCTTTTTATATATATTAATATGCTTATATTACCAACTTCCAGAAGGGCAAAACATATAGTTATTTTCAATTGCACTTAATACCCTGATGTTACTTTCCTAGAAAGTTATAGCAATTTACACTTCTATCAGCAATTGTGTGTTTCCCCATACCTTAGCTCATGAACAGTATCCATCAAGATGTAGGAACTTCTAATATATTCAGGAAATTAATTATTAATGCCATGTGCAATTTGTATGTCCATCTACAAACGCTTCTGCATTTTCTTTTCATTTAAAAGAATGGTGATGGTCTCCGAGACTAACATAGCTTTAATATTTGTTGAGTTCATTTTAACTTAAGCTAGTTTTACTTGTATTCTTTCAGTTACAATTGAAAGAGACTTAGCTAACGTGTTATGTATTTTGCTATGTATATAGTCTATATATATTTAATATATAGCTTGTGTTTTCTTCTCTAAAATGTGCCTCCATCCAACAATTCTACAATTATTCTCCTAAATTTTCACCTAGAATTTTTGTTTCCTAGGTAGTTTTTTTTTTTTTTTTTTTTGCATGTTGAGTAAGATATGAGTGTCTAGGAGTTTAAGATTTTCTCGAGAGCAAGGAGGCACTGGGCAGTTTTCAGGTCTATATGACCCTTAGTGCTTATATTTCACATAAAAAGACTCAGGAAACATTCATGGGGGGAGGGGGAGAAAGGAGGAAATAATAAAGAAAAGAAAGACAAAATGAAAGAAGAAAAGGAAGGGGGGCAAAGGGATGGAGGGTGGGAGGAAGAGAGGGAAGGAAGGAGAAAAAAGTTAGAAAATAAGTCAAGTTGAAAAGAAGGAAAGAAAGATTGAAATGTGTCTCTAATCTTTTAGGAAAAGACAAAAATACTGATTTTGTTCTATATTTACCAAGATGGTGATGTTAGTCCCTGAATCTATCATAGCTTTCAGGTTTTTTAAGATTGGGGGGCAAGGGTGGCACTGCTTCTACTGATGATGCCTATTCTATATTTTCACTTCTCTTTTCAAAATTTCCCATCATAGCAGTCAGGCACATTTCAGTTTAAAATTCTAATTGTACTCTTATTAGCTGGTTTGCCCTGAAAGAGTCACCTAGCATCTCCGGGCTTGTTCCTTCCAATGTAAAATGCAGCTGACAGCATCACCCTTAGAGGTATCCATGAACCTCCAGTGGAATTATAGAGGTGAAGGGTTGACTCAAAAGATGCAGCAAAGACAAACCCACCATGCCAACTTCATTCCTTCTTTGAGCCATCCCCTGCCCCCAGTTTCTCTTGATACCAATTCTAGCATAGACATTTCCAAAAAGAGAAAACATCAGAGCCTGAGGAGGTTTCCATACATCTCCCTGCCCTCTCTCCTCTTGGGAGGTGTTTTCTAGGGCCTGTGATGTGGCCAGGTACCAAGCTGCTCCCTCCATGTCAAGGACTGTCATCTAAGATTTACATTCCTTTAATTTTTCTGGATCACAGAGCTCCTTGAGGAACTGGTGAAGCTTTGGAGTTTTCCCACAGGGGAGAAAAAAAATGGATATAACTATGTGCATGCAATTTGGGTGTCAGAGATGCCCCATATGAACTCATCTTTAGACCCTAAGTTAAGGAAAGTGGTGGACATCAAGCAAATCAAGTCCTTGCATCTTCCATGTTTACATGTTTCCATGTTTACATCAAAACACAAGCTTCTATGGCAGCAGTGTGTTCATCAGCCAATATCGACCCCATCAGCAGGCCACACCTGAATTGTATGGCCTCACCCCACAGCATGAGTGCTAATGGTGTGCTGGGCCCGGCAGAGATGACTGCCTGTTCTCCATCAGCCAGGAGTGGATGGAGGACTCTTATCTTCCATCCAGGACTGGGGGAGTTGGGGAAGGGAGGTGCCCATGCAGTTTCACATGCTATCTTTTTTGCTTACTCAAAACCTTCTCAGTTAGAGAAAATGCCAAGTGACTATCTCTCTTAAGAGATTATCATATGTAAACCCAAAAACAATATTGAGAAGCAGGCTGTTGTCTGTACTCCAGATTATGGATGTGGTAGGCTAAAAACAGAATGTGACTTGACCAAGGTGACATTAACAGGAGGATGGATCAGGAACCAAATCCATAGCCAAATCCAGTGTAATTTAACCAATACCAGACTGTGATGCAGGTCCTAAGACTTCATTGCTAGGAGAACCACCCAGCTAGCCTCTCCACACTCAGGCATGTACCCTCCTGTTTTTCCTCTCAACCTCAATGGAACAGAAGTCACAGAACATGGTGGCTAAAGGTATGGGCTTCAGAGTCACACTCAAGTCCTACTTATTTAACTTCTTTGGGCCTCGGTTTGCTCATCTGAAGAGCAGGGGTAATAACAAGGCCTACATTGTTAAGCTGCTGTTAAATGCAGTGATGTATGGATCACTTAGCAGACTTCTCATAAAAGTATGTGTTTAGCATAGTTTAACCATTATCATCATCATTATCACCAGTGCAGACCCCCATGCTCAGAAAACTAATCAGCCCAGCTTTCCATGGTAATTGGCCACAAAGTATCGTGAACCTCCATGGTGTCATGCACCACAAATTTAGGAAGGAGATGATCTCGTTCCATCTCCTGTCCATGGCCCCACCATGGTGTGCCAGCCCCTGAGACTGTGACCATCATGCTTAATTAGCATGTTGCACAGATGGTTGGAAATCAGATTTCACAACAGAGCAGAGAAGGTCGTTCCTGGGGAATCAGATATAGCATGGACATGAATGAAGCTGAGTTAGAAAAGCAGGAGGGCCAAAGAGGCATCCGAGACAAGATCTAGAGGCTTGTGTGTGTCTCTTTTGGACACACAGTGGCCAAAACAACAGCACAAACCTCCACAGCTATTGCAGTGTGCAGTCCACTCTCATGGCACCACGTGGTATCTTAGAGATACAGCTAACCCGAGCCCCTCAGTCTGCAAAGCTTCCCGAATCTTTCTTTTTCAGATGGATAAAATCCCGGGCAAAACAAGACCCTGGGGAAAGTCTTGAATTCATATAATATATCGCTGCCTGTGCTACAAATGCTTGATTCAACAGAACTGGTTTTGTGTGCTTACTCCTTGCCCTGGGGAGAGAACATGAGCAAAGGATAAGGGCACTGCTCTCAGGGACATGCCTGTTAGCAAGGGAGACAGATCATCAACAAGTAAAACCATAAATAAGTAATAGGATTCAACAAATGAGAAGCTCTACAGATAAAATATATTGTAACAGGGAAATGAGGTGGAGAAGGTTAGAAGAATAGGGGGCTGTTCAGAATGTGGAGCGGGCAGTGTGTGGCCACTGGGAAGATGATCTTGTGTGCAAGGGATAAGGACACACAAAAACAGGGCAATGTATGTGTGTGTGCCTGTGTATAGGAGTTCTAGTAGGAGTTCTATAATTCATTGGTCAGAATCTATTAGTGTCATCAAGAGTGGCTCAGGAACAGAGCTTCTGACTGAGGATAGGGGGAAGAGCCAGATGATAATGCCAAATTACAGGCACCACCCCCCAGGGAAGGGTACTGCAAGCAAGCTTGTGGAGACCATCCTCTGTATTCAAAAATGCTGCCGCTGCCCCTGCCTCTATAGCTGCCTGGACTGCCCGGTTTCACGTGTGTGGGGCGGGCTGGGAATCAAGGGGCCCCTTTCACATGAAAGCACAGCAGTCTATCCTGGTCTCCTGTTAGGTCATAAGTAAAAGGGCATTTATCTCAGTAGACGGGCATCCCTGGCTTTGGTGTGAGCAAAGTGCCCGAGGACAGATGATTGTAAGTGTGCTGGGTAACTGAGAAGAGGGGAGGGCGGCCACCTCAATAGGCCAGGGAGTGTTCTGGGGAGGAGCAGCTGGCAGCTTTCACCATGCTCCGAGAAGCTTCGTGAAAACAGCCTGGCCGGAACATCTGGTGAGGTCAGCGCTCAGTCTGGGTGCCTCAGAGCCTTTGTTCTTCCTCACTAATTATGCTCCTGCTGGTGTCACAGATCAGAAAGGAGGTGCCAGGACCGTGGGCTCAGGAAGCACAGGTTAACGAGTGCACATTCCCATGCAAGCACGAGAAAAGCAACTTAGGGAAGGTCAGTGGACAGCCCACCTGGCCTTCCACCTCCTCTTTCAGTGCCTTCCTATTTCCTATGAACTGAATCACAGGCAGCTCCATGGATTCTGAAAGCCATGACTGAAGACACGTGGACTCTTCCAAATCCCTCCCTTCTATGAGGGCAAGGATGCCGCCTGGAGAGCATGGGGCTGAGATGCCAGGAAGGAGATTCCTAGAAGTGTGAGCTGGAATTTATGGCTCAACGTGATTCCTTTCTAGGAAGGAAAAATTCACAAATGTCCTGGTATCTCAAAAGGGTCTCTGACCCTAAATATCTTAAAGAGGCACAACCCTTAAAGATTCACTGGGCTACCTGTAATTATCTCTCAGAGAAGGGATCTTTCTATTGAAAACGGAGTGGAGTAGAGAAGGGCAAAGGACACCAGAATTGGGCTAGCCACTGCCCAGCTGCTTCACACCCAAGATTTACTCAACCTCCCCATTCACTGAAAGATGGTGTTACTTTCCTCAATTTACAGATGAGGGAACTTAGGCTTCAAGCAGTTGATCAGGTTGCCCAGAATGGACACACTCTATGACAGGATTTGGGCCCAGAGTTTTCTGATTCCAAACTTTGTTTTGCCCACATCATCACAGTGATAACTTTCATATAACTGGTTCAAAGGAGTGGGACCTCAGAATACGACCAGGTCCATTCAGGCCATCCCTAACCAGCTCACTTGAATGCCTACTTTCTCCTTAAAGGCAACTTCTGGCCCTGAGGTTGTAGCATAAGATCCTGACTCAATGTGGGTCCTTTCAGAACTGGCAAGCATATGGATGGAGTAGTGAGTAAGAATCTTGCTATTAATAGCATAAGGTTTTAGCACAGGAAACCCAACAAGCAGAGCTTTCACCTGATCCAAATCCCCATTTCACAGATGAGGGGATGGGGGCAGAACTGGCAAATAACCTATCAAAGTCACATCCGTTTTTGGTGCCTACACTTGGTCAGACCGAAAGTAAGATCCACTTGACCACGGTGATAAAGACTACTTCCTTTTCTATATAGTTTCCCTTCTCACACCACTCCTTGGCTCTGGGACAATCTCAGAGGGTCTTGTCTCATAGTTCAGATAGTTCTGGTATTGTCCCGACCCCCATAACAAGGTCCTGTGGACAGAACATGGCTCTGAAGTCAAGACAATCTGGATTGAATTCTTCCCTGCCAAGGCTGAGTTATGTGACCTTGGGCAAAGGTTGTGACTTCTCTGAAATGTTCGGTCTCTTCTTATAGAAAGTGGGAGGAAAATATTCAACTTACACAGTAGTCGTACAATAGCGCATATAGAGCATCCGGCAGGTGCTCAATACATGTTAAATATCTCTTCCTCTACTCCTGCATTACTTGCAGCTGGAGCTGAGCCAGCAGGGCTGGTTGGACTCATAGAGACTGCACTGCTAGCCCCAGGTGGAATTCCTTGCCCTTGGGCTGGTCACGCGCTCTTCCCTTGCCAGTTGTTCTTTAAGAGCAACCAATTTCACACTTCCAGAGAGATCCACACTCCAAATTGTGTTTGTTTTAAAATAATGAATAGTGGCATTATTATCCCCACCGCTCTCCAGGGCGCTCTGGGCTGAATGTATTCCTTCTGCATTAGCAGAGCTTCACTGCTGCAGATAAACGGGCCAGTGCCTGAGCTGAATGCACAGAAGAAAGGACAGCCCACCCGGCCTGTCTCCCATGTGTCTCTCACTGAGACCTTCCCAGGAGGCTGCCAGCAAGGCTTCTGCTGCCTGGGGAAGCAGTCAAATGTTTCAGACGGCTCTGAGAGCACTGGGCATATGCAAAAGGAGGGGACAGCCAGGTCTCTGTCTTCCCCAGCTTCTCCCTGACTCCCAGGCGACAGCCCACAGTGGCTGGAAGTGTTGAGGAAGCCCTAGAGGAATTGAAGGAAGGGTAAAATAGTATCCTTCATAAAACACACCAACAAAAAGGCTGCCTTTTTGTTCAATGCCTGTGCATTGAACATTGAACATCAGAGAAACTCAAGTTGCTCAAATGCGTGGCAGTGGCAGGTGTGGCCAGCTCCAGAGAAGCCAGGGATGGAATCCCTGCTCAGAGAGATCCAAGGCCAGAGGAGCCCTGATTCAGCCCTGCTATTTCTGAGAGCAAGGGAAGACGTGCTGATGATCATCACAGGGCTTCTGCTGCTCTTAGGAGTAGAAGCTGAGGATCCCTTTCCTTCTCTTTGTTCCTCCCTCTTCCTTGTGGGTTGGGGTGTAAGATCACACATGATCCTCCCATTGGACAGGCCTTACTGATGGATAGCGTTGAGTTTAGAGTTGAGTGTAGAGTTGAGTTTAGAGGAGTTGCAAATGTATAGATAAGGTATTGGGCTTCCCTGGTTGCTCTGCTGACAAAGAATCTGCCTGCAACATGGGAGACCTGGGTTCAATCCCTGGGTCAGGAAGATCCCCTGGATTGAATAGCAATCCACTCCAGTATTCTTGCCTGGAGAACCCCTATGGACAGAGGAGCCTAGCAGGCTACAGTCCATGGGGTAAGAGTTGAACATGACTGAGTGACTAAGCACAGCACAGCATAGATATGGTATCAGGTTGGGATGCTGTTACAGGTCAAACTGAGCCCCTCTAAAATTCAGTCCCCATCCTCAGTACCTCAGAAAATGCCTATATATAGAGATAGAGTCTTTAAAGAGCCATTTAAGCTAAAATAAAGTCATATGGGTGGGCTCTAATCCAGTATCACCGGTCTCCTTTTAACAAGAGGAAATCTGGACAAAACCACACACACAGAGCAAGCCTTGTGAGAACACAGAGAAGACAAACATCCTCAAGCCAAGGGGAGAGTCCTCAGAAGACATCAATCCTGCCAATGCCTTGATCTTGGACTCCTGGCCTCCAACACTGTGAGAAGCTAAATTTCCATTGTTTAAGTCACCCAGTGTGTAGTCCTTTGCTATGTCAGCCCAACCAAACTAAGACAAATGTCATCTTCTCTGACATATTGCAGTAAGAAACAAAGTTAGGACAGCTCTGAGCCCATCATGAAGCTGGTGATACAGGAAGACCATTTAGTTAATACCTCAAAGGATACAGGGGCATCAAATGATACAGGGTTCCATATCATATTCAAATACCATTACACTGGCAGTTACAGAGCTAACTTGCTTGATTGAAGGAAGTAGACACCCATCCGACAACTATAAATGTGTGCTCTTTCCTGGACCACCAGCTGTGAGAGCCTCCATATGCCTGTGGTTTTTAAAATTCTGGAATCATGTTGCGCAATTTTAACTTTATGTTTGTGAAAACATTAATTTGTTTTAAAGAAACATTATTTTTTATTAACTTCTTTTTAATTTTTTTCATGTTCTTAATATAGCAGGAACCTCAAAAATAGAAGTATCTTGGACCTTTATCAACTTCTCCGTGGCCCTGAGGGAGTTTGCATCTCTTTTCTTTTCTCACAACTGCCGTCCCTGGCATTTGTCTCCTGGGACAATTCTTCCCACTTCTGGCATTCCTCTATGCTTCTGCCTGCATGCTTGACCTTTCCAGGACTATGGCGTGAAGTTCTGAGATACATTTAGGTTTTCGGGTCAAAACTTTGGAGAAGGTCAAAGCAGAGGACCTACCCAAGGTCAAGAATTTTCCTCAAGTGCAGACGAGCATTCTGCACTTACTCACAGTGACTGGGGCCGCACTGTGTTCAGAATAAATCACTGCTTTTCCTAGCTTTATTCTGTGCACACATTTCCCACGAGGCCCTTATAGGGAAAGGTGATTTGTCAATGACATCTACGGTTGATTTGATTGCTCCTGGACCCTCTTCCCAAATATCACAAAAACATCATTTGGGGATTTTCAGATAGCCCTGATGTCCAGCATAGCAATAGTTATAACATGATTCATATTTGGTATCTGTTTAAAATCCTCAGTTAAAGGACTGCTGACCAAGCTGGGGGATTCTGAGGATGCAAAGCTGAGCTGTTACTGGTCTGTGCATTGATTGTCATCTGTCCCATGTCCTGGACCAGCCAATTGAAACAGAACTGCATCATCTCTTGAGAACCAAAAGCTAGAAGCACTTAGCAGATGCTAGGTCCTTGGGTCTCTGGCCTTCCATTACTCTCACTTGCTTCCAGCCTCTGGGCTGTGAGTGTGCCTTCTTGATACCAATGTCTCAGGTCACACACTGCAACATCTCTGCCTGAGCATCTCTCTCGGTTCATTTGGTTTGCTTGTTTGTTTAGCAATCACTGAGACCAAAGTTGTACCAACTCCAACCAGTTCTTCAGTCACAGAAATGTGGCATGACCTAGAGTCCTTCCTGCAATCCTGAGCAAGGGGCTGACAGAACACTGCGGGTCACGCTTATGTAGAAATTGAGTCCCTGTAGGATCATTATCTACCTATCCATCCTTCTTGCCAAGGAATCCCTTGCTATCAGCCATCCTGGGCTATATGAAGAAAAGTACTTTGGATGAAATTCATGGCAAGACGACTAAACTTTTTCTTTTAAAAATATTACTCAGCCATTAAAAAGAATTCATTTGAATCAGTTCTAATGAGATGGATGAAACTGGAGCCCATTATACAGAGTGAAGTAAGCCAGAAAGATAAAGACCATTACAGTATACTAACACATATATATGGAATTTAGAAAGATGGTAACGATAACCCTATATGCAAAACAGAAAAAGAGACTCAGATGTATAGAACAGACTTGTGGACTCTGGGAGAAGGCGAGGGTGGGATGTTTCAAGAGAACAGCATCGAAACATGTATATTATCTAGGGTGAAACAGATCACCAGCCCAGGTTGGGTGCATGAGACAAGTGCTCAGGCCTGGTGCACTGGGAAGACCCAGAGGGATTGGGTGGAGAGGGAGGTGGGAGGGGGGACCGGGATGGGGAATACATGTAAATCCATGGCTAATTCATTTCAATGTATGACAAAAACCACTGCAATGATGTAAAGTAATTAGCCTACAACTAATAAAAATAAATGGAAAAAAAATGCCTTCTTACTCTCCACACCAAACCTCTCAGCATCTTTGTGTTGCGCTCTTGCCTGTGGCGCCAGTTTCCTGAAAAGGAAGTTAAGAAGGTACACCAATAGATCCTGAGTAGCAGTAGGCACTGTAAAAAGAGATTCTTCAGTTGTTCTTTCACTTTATCAAACCTCAGAATCACTAGAAGCCTTGTCAAAACACATTGTTGGGCCCCTCCCTCAGGACTTCTGATTCCATAGGTCTGGGGTGCATGCACGTTCAGTTATTTCTGACACTTTGCTACTGCATGGACTAGTCCAGGTTCTTCTGTCCATGAGATTTTCCAGGCAAGAATACTGGAGTGGGTTGTCTTTTCCTATTCCAGGGGATTTTCCTGACCCAGGGATTGAACCCACTTTTCCTGCTTCTCCTGCACTGCAATGGATTTTTAAAAGCTGAGCTATTGGGGAAAGCCCATAGGTTTGGAGTGGAGCATGAGAATTTTCATCTCTTACACATTCCCAGGTGAGACTATGTTGCTGTTCTGGGCCCACATTTTGAGAACCACTGTTGAAACACTACAGGATGGAATGACAGTGCACATCAGAGGTCATGCCAGGGCTGACCCATCTGTTTCCACTTCAGACTTGGCCACTGTGCTTTTTCCAGAGTCTTGGCTTATTGCACCAACTCCTTAAGAAATGTTTCTTACTTGCCACAACATCTTATTCTGGGGCTTCTCCCAAACACTCCTCTCTCTGTATAGAGAACACAAGCAGTAGCTAAAGAATTGGAGTCAAGAGAGCATCTCTACATGCCAGGTTGAGTGGAGTCTCTTCCTGGGGAATTGCTTCTCCACAATTCTGTCTCAGAACCTGAGGTTCCATGTCCCCAGAGATCTGCCTCACTCACTCAGTAGCCTCTAGCCCTGTTTCCCAGAGAAGCTGCTTTTTCTAGATTGCCAATCAAATATCTCTATGTTCTTTCAATCCAAGAAAGAATCAGAAGAAACTTTGGGGGTTTTATCACATATGAAAAGCAGTGCAGTTTGGGAAGGAATGAGATGATGTGCTCTAAGTCTATTATTCAGCCCTTAGCACTAGGCTTTCTGAGTCCTAATAGCTTAGAAAAAGAGAGGCTCAGTCATGGATGTGGCTACATCCCATTCCCCCATCTTTTCCAGAACAATCGCCATATGCTGAGCATTGGGGAGACCCAGAAATGCTTGCGACTCCTGCTCGAGAAGTTCATAAGCATGACCACAATGACACCTGTGCTACCATAACCACAGGGTTCTATGGAACCAGAAAGTGCTTGGACATAGCCCATACTCCCTTCCCATCAAATGTTTGTTGGAGTCAATATGTTGAGTCAAGCAGATGGATCTGGAGAAAAAAGAGCAGGAACTCAAAGAATAGCAGACAGTTGCCCTGTCAGAGTCCTGGTAGAAAAGACATGGCATACTCAAATTAGATGGTTTTAGGAGAGCTTAGTAACAGGTCTGTTTGCAAAAAGGTAGGCAGGGCTTCCCAGGTGGCTCAGTAGTAAAGAATCTGCCTGCCAGGGGAGAACATGATGGCAGAGGAATAGGTGGACGTGGAGTACATCTCTCTCCACAGATACAACAAGAATACACCTTCAGACATAGAAGTGCATGCAGAACACCAGCTGAGAGCGGACAGGAGTACCTGACCAGTGGAAAAGAATATATAGAACCGCTTGGTAGGACGAAGGAACTAGGGGGGAAAACGGGGGTGTTAGTAGGACTGGACCTGCCTTTGGCAGGTGGGGGAACTGAAGCAGGGGCATGATCCTCACATTGGGGCAATTGTCTGAGTCAGAGGAGAAACATTTAAGGCTGAGGGTGAAACAGCAGATCTGTGGCAGCCTAAACGGAATGAGAATCAGACAGTCCTTGCTGCAGCCATACATACCCCGGACAGGAACACTGGTCCTGTCCTCGGGGAGCTGGAGTTTAGGGATTGTGGAGCAATCCCAGGGCAAGGGCTGCTGTTGACTGTGGAGAGACAGATCGAGGGGATGTGAGGGAGGAGATTGTGGTGGGAAATGCCTGTGGAGGAAAGCATGGAAGCTTTGGAAGCCATGGAAGGCAGCCATGGAAGCAAGGCGATTCTGCTGAGTCATGCATAAGGGGTAGAGCCAGCACCATGCTGCTCTCTCCCCACATGCCAGCATTAGCAGCTGAACAACAGAGAGGCTGGCCCATCAAACAACTGATGCACTACCAACAGGGTAGGACCCCGCCCGGGGTGACACTTTAAATGCCTGACGCGCCGATCTACAGAGAAGGGCCCCAGCCAGGGAGGGCCCTGCTATGTGCCTGACGCACCAAACAAAAGAGAGGGACCCCAGGCAAGGAAGCCTTCTAAGTGCCTGAACGGGCAGAGCTACGAAGAAAGACTGGCCAAAGAGACCTTCTGATCGCCAGCTATAAGAGGCTCAAAAAAAAAAAAAAAAAAGCTCAAAAAAGACTGACAGGGCCATAATTCCTCCTACAGCAGAGGCAGTCCATGTCCCTGCACACTTGGCACTACCAGGGTCCCCTCAAACCAAGCAGCTGCACCACCTTCATGCTCAACTCTCACTGGGGCAGAGCTGCCACAGGCAAAAAAAGCCTTAAGTCTATGCACGCAGGGTCACATCGGTCGTGCTCAACTCTTTGCGACCCTGAGGACTGTGGCCTGCCAGGCTTCTCTGTCAGGGGGATTCTCCGGCAAGAATACTGGAATGTATTGGCCAATACTGGTTGCCATACCCTTCTAGAGCACTATATTTCCTGCTGCCCTAGCTGCCAACTCCCCTGAGTACCTGGTGCTGCCAGAACCCCTGCAACCCAAGCAGCTGCACCACCTCCACACCTGGCCATCACTGGGGCAGACCCAAGTCCTCCACTCAGGAGCAAACCCCAGTGGACTGACCCAAATGCAGAAGTGGAGATAAAACCACAACTGAACCCCAGGGGAAGAGTGACTAAGAAAGAAGACCCCAAATCCTCCCACAAGCTGTAGGCTAAATTCACATGATCAACTAGGCAGACTCCGTGTCTATAGAATATATAAACGGTTGCTGAGAGCTCCCACAAAAGAAAACGCACTAGTTCTGATAGCTGTGGACATTGGGGGCAAGAATACACAGCAGCAGGACAAGATTAGAATCTGAGCTGCCCCCACAGCAGGTCCAGAGATCAGCACAGTGCTGGAGGGCGTCCTGGGGAGGTGAGGAGGACTGTGACTCCCAGCCAGGGAAAGGACTCTGACAGCAGTGACTCAAGAAAGACATTTATCATTCTTATGTTTTGACTTGTTCTATAGATTTTTTTGGATTTTTTTTTTCTTTTTTTTTCTTTCCTTTTCCCCCCTCTGTTGTAGTTGCCTATTTTATTGGCACTATGAAATCTAATTAAGCTTTTGAGCTTTTTTTTTCCTCTTTCAGTCACATTTTCTGTTGTTGTTATAAACCTCTGCCTCTACGTTAGGCTTTTGCAGTTCTGTGGAGTTTTCCTTTTTTTTTTTTTATTTCTATTTTTTTAATTTTAATTTTTAAAACCTATTATCATTTTTCTACATTTTTTCTTTGTTGCTTTTCCTACTGTGTGGATCATAATAAACTGTGGAAAATTCTGAAAGAGATGGGAATACCAGACCACCTGACCTGCCTCTTGAGAAACCTATATGCAGGTCAGGAAACAACAGTTAGAACTGGACATGGAACAACAGACTGGTTCCAAATAGGAAAAGGGGTACGTCAAGGCTGTATATTGTCACCCTGCTTATTTAACTATATGCAGAGTACATCATGAGAAATGCTGGGCTGGAAGAAGCACAAGCTGGAATCAAGATTTCCGGGAGAAATATCAATAACTTCAGATATGCAGATAACACTACCTTTATGGCAGAAAGTGAAGAACTAAAGAGCCTCTTGATGAAAGTGAAAAAGGAGAGTGAAAAAGTTGGCTTAAAGCTCAACATTCAGAAAACTAAGATCATGGCATATGGTCCCATCACTTCATGGCAAATAGATGGGGAAACAGTGACTGACTTTATTTTCTTGGGCTCCAAAACCACTGCAGATGGTGACTGCAACCATGAAATTAAGACACTTGCTCCTTGGAAGGAAAGTTATGACCAACCTAGATAGCATAATAAAAAGCAGAGACATTACTTTGCCAACAAAGGTCCATCTAGCCAAGGCTATGGTTTTTTCCAGTGGTCATGTAGAGATGTGAGAGTTGGACTGTAAAGAAAGCTGAGTGCCAGAAATTGATGCTTTTGAACTGTGGTGTTGGAGAAGACTCTTGAGAGTCCCTTGGACTGCAAGGAGATCCAACCAGTCCATCCTAAAGGAGATTAGTCCTGAGTGTTCATTGGAAGGACTGATGTTGAAGCTGAAACTCTAATATGTTGGCTACGTGATGCGAAGACTGACTCATTTGAAAAGACCCTGATGCTGGGAAAGATTGAGGGCAGGCATAGAAGGGGACAACAGAGGATGAGATGGTTGGATGGCATCACCAACTCAATGGACATGAGTGTGAGTAAACTCCAGGAGTTGGTGATGGACAGGGAGGCCTGGCATGCTGCAGTCCATGGGATCGCAAAGAGTGGGACATGAATGAGCAAATAAACTGAACTGTTCATTTCCCCCTGCAGTTAGTATTTAAAGTATATAAATCTTCTTTTTCTGCCTCTATTTAACTTTGTATATTTATGCTTTCTTTCTTTTCTTTCTTCCTTTCCTCTCAACATATTTGTTAGTTTTGTTTTCATGGCTTTATTTCCCACTTGGCACCTTGCTTCAGTTTTGTTTTCCAGTTTGTGCTTTAGCTAGTTTTGTTCTTAACCTGTAAATATAATTTTTTATTTCCTTTGTTTGCTGGGTCAATCTACTGTACTTTACTTCTGTTGGACTGTTCTGATTTTCCTTATGGGTGTATATGTATGTGTGTATATTCCATTATTTTAATTATTATTTGCCTGATTTTGTAACTGCCATTTGTCTGGGGTTCATCTTTTGTTTCTTGTTTTTGGGTATTTGTTTTAATATCACTTAATGCCATAACAAACCAGTTGTGGAATCTTTGTTCCTGACCAGAGATCAAGCCCTGCGCCTTTGGAGTGGGAGCACTGACTCCCAGACCCTAGACTTCAGAGAGCTGACCCCTGCTGCTGCTCAGTCACTCAGTCCTGTCTGACTCTGCCACCCCGTGGACTGCAGCCCACCAGGCTCCCCCGTCCCTGGGATCTCCAGCAAGAACACTGGAGTGGGGTGCCATTGCCTTCTCTGGAACTAACCCTAAGGAGTATCAAATAGTGAGAATTCACACAAAGAAACCAGTTAAATACAAGACCTGGCATCACCCAACCACCAGTGGCACCCTGTGCAGGACACCTCATCTAAACAACAAACAAAACAAAAATATAAACCCAGTCATCAGCAGACAAGATTACCACGTCACTCAGCCTTTCCCATCAGAGGAAAAACAAACAAAAAAACTCAGCACAAATATCTCCCTATACAAAGCTTACACAATCCCCTGGACCAACCTTAGGAGGACAGAAACCAAAAAGAAGCAGGAATTCAACCCTGAAGCCTGGGAAAAGGAGACCTCAATCACAATAAGTTAAGAAAAAATAATAAAAAGGCAGAGAAATACTACACAAATGAAGGAACAAACTAGAAATACAGGAGTCCAAATAAACGAAGAGGAAATAGGCAAACTGCCTAAAAAAGAATTCAGAATAATGAAGTAAAGATCGTCCCAAACTTTGAAAACAAAATGGGGGAAATGCAAAACTCAATTAACAAAGAACTAGAAGAATTAAAGAGACAAACAACACAATTACTGAAATTAAAAATACTCTAGAATGAATCAATAGCAGAATCTCTGAAGCAGAAGAATGAATTTGTGAGCTAGAAGATAAAATGGTGGAAATAAATTCTGCAGAGCAGAATAAAGTAAAACGAATGAAAAGAACTGAGGATAGTCTCAGAGATCTCTGGGACAATATCAAACACACCAACATTCAAATTATAGGGGTCTCAGAAGAAGAAGAGAAAAAGAAAGGGTATGATAAAATTTTGGAATAGATTATAGTTGAAAATTTTCCCAACATGGAAACATAAATAGTCAATCAAGTCCAAGAGGCACAAAGAGCCCCATACAGGATAAACCCAAGGAGAAACACACCAAGACACAAACTAATCAAACTAACAAAGACTAAACACAAAGAAAGAATATTAAAAGCATCAAGGGAGAAGCAACAAGTAACATACAAGGGAAGCCTCATAGATTTAACAGCTGATCTTTCAGCAGAAACTCTGAAGGCCAGTAGGGAATGGCAGGATATATTTAAAGTACTGAAAGGGAAAAATCTACAACCAAGATTACTGTACACAGCAAGGACCTCATTCAAAATTGATGGAGAAATCAAAAACTTTTTAGACAAGCAAAATTTAAGAGAATTCAGTACCACAAAACCAGCTTCATGACAAATGTTAAAGGGACTTATATAGTCAAGAAATAAAAGAGAAGAAAAAAGATCTACAAAATCAACCCCAAACAACTAAGAAAATGGTAATAGGAACATATATATCAATAACTACCTTAAATGTAAATGGACTAAATGCCCCAACCAAAAGACATAGACTGGCTGAATGGAACAAAAACAAGACCCATATATACCCTGTCTACAAGAAACCCACTTCAGACCTAAAGACACATATAGACTGAAAGTGAGAGAATGGAAAAATATATTCCATGCCAAAGAAAGAAGCAAAAGGAAGCTGGAGTAATAATCCTCATATCAGACAAAATAGACCTTAAAATAAAGAAGATTACAAGAGATAAGGAAGGACACTACATAATGATCAAGGGATCAATCCAAGAGGAAGACATAACAATTGTAAATATCTATGCACCAAACATAGGAGCACTTCAGTACATACAATAAACACTAACAGACATAAAAGGGGAAATTGACAGTAACAGAACAATAGTAGGAGACTTTAGCACCCACTCACACCAATGGACAGATCATCAAAACAGAAAATTAAAAAGGAAACACATGTCTTAAATGATGCTTTAGATGAGATGGATCTCATTGATATCTTTGGGACATCCCATCCAAATGCAGAATACACTTTCTTCTCAAGTGCACATGGAACATTCTCCAGGATAGACCACATTTTAGATCCAAATCAAACCTCAGTAATTTAAGAAAATTGAAATTGTATCAAGCATCTTCTCTGACTACAACACTACAAGACTAGATATCAATTACAAGAGAAAAACTGTAAGAAACACAAACACATGGAGATTAAATACATTTCTAAATAACCAACAGGTTACTGGAGAAATCAAAAGATTTCTAGAAACAAATGACAATGAAAGCATGACAACTCAAAACCTATGGGATTCAGTAAAAGCAGTTCTAAGAGGAAATTTTACAGCAATACAAACCCACCTCAAGAAAACAAGAAAAACATCAAATAGACAACCTAACTTTATACCTAAAACAGCTGGAAAAAGAAAAGCAAAAAAAAAAAAGACTCCAAAACTAGTAGAAGGAAAGAAATCATAAAGATCAGAGCAGTGATAAGTGAAACAGAAATAAAAGAAACAATAGTAAAGATTAATAAAACTAAAAGCTGATGATAAAAAAATTTGACAAACCTTTACCCAGACTCATCAAGAAAAAAAGAGAAGAATCAAAGCAACAAAATTAGAAATGAAAAAGGAGAGATTACAATAAACAATGCAGAAATACAAAGGATTACAAGAGACTATTATGAACAACTATATGGCCATAAAATGGATACCCTGGAAGAAATGGACAGATTCTTAGAAAAGTTCAATCTTCCAAGACTGAACCAGGAAGAAATAGCAATTATGAACAATCCAATTACAAGCACTGAAATTGAAGCTGTGATCAAAAATTTCCCAAAAAACAAAAGTCCAGGACCAGCTGGTTTCACAGGAGAATTCTAGCAAACATTTAGAGAAGAGCTAAAAAGCAGAGACATTACTTTGCCAACAAAGGTCTGTCTAGTCAAGGTTATGGTTTTTCCAGTGGTCATGTATGAATGTGAGAGTTGGACTGTAAAGAAAGCTGAGCACCGAAAAATTGATGCTTTTAAACTATGGTGTTGGAGAAGGCTCTTGAGAGTCCCTTGGACGGCAAGGAGATCCAACCACTCCATCCTAAGGGAGATCAGTCCTGGGTGTTCACTGGAAGGACTGATGCTGAAGCTGAAACTCCAGTACTTTAGCCACCTCATGCGAAGAGTTGACTCATTGGAAAAGACCCTGATGCTGGGAGGGATTGGGAGCAGGAGGAGAAGGGGATGACAGAGGACGAGATGGTTGGATGGCATCACTGACTCGATGGGCATGAGTTTGAGTAAACTCCAGGAGTTTGTGATGGATAGGGAGGCCTGGCGTGCTGTGATTCATGGGGTCGCAAAGAGCTGGACACGACTGAGTGACTGAACTGAGCTGAACTGAACTGAATGCCTATCCTTCTAAAACTTTCAAAAATTTGCAGAGGAAGGAACACTTCCAAACTCATTCTACAAGGCCACCATCACCTTGATACCAAAACCAGACAAAGACAACACACAAAAAAGAAAACTACAGGCCAATATCATTGATGAACATAGATGCAAAAATCCTCAACAAAATTTCAGCAAATAGAATTCATCAACACATCAAAAAGCTCATACACCATGATCAAGTTGGGTTTATTCCAGGAATGCAAGGATTCTTCAATATACACAAATCAATCAGTGTGATACTCCATATTAACAACTGAAAGATAAAAACCATATGATCATCTCAATAGATGCAGAAAAATCCTTTGACAAAATTCAACACCCACTATGATTAAAACTCTTCAAAAAATGGGCATAGAAGGAACATACCTCAACATAGTAAAGGTCATAGATGATAAACCTACAGAAAACATTATTCTCAATGGTGAAAAACTGAAAGCATTCCCCCTAAGATCAGGAACAAGGCAAGGGTGTCCACTTTTACCACTATTATTCAACATAGTTCTGGAAGTCCTAGCTAGAACAATCAGAGAAGAAAAAGAAATGAAAGGAATCCAGGTTGGAAAAGAAGAAGTAAAGCTCTTACTGTTTGCAGATGACAGGATACTGTACATAGAAAACCCTAAAGATAGTGTCAGAAAATTACTAGAGCTAATCAGTGCATTTGGCAAAGTTACAGGATACAAAATCAACACACAGAAATCACTTGCATTTCTATATACTAACAATGAAAAATCAGAAAGAGAAATTAAGGAATCAATCCCATTCACCATACAACAAAAAGAATTATGTATCTAGGAAGAAATTTACCTAAGTAGACAAAAGAACTGTACACAGAAAATTTTAAGACACTAATGAAAGAAAGCAAAGATGACATAAACAGATGGAGAGATATTCCATGTTCCTGGGTAGGAAGAATCAATATTGTGAAAATGACTATACTACCAAATGCCATCTACAGATTTAACTCAATCCCTATCAAATTACCAATGGCATTTTTCACAGAACTAAAACAAAAAATTTCACAATTCATATGGAAACACAAAAGACCCTGAATAGCCAAAGCATTCTTGAGAAAGAATGGAGTTGGAGGAATCAACCTTCCTGACTTTAGATTATACTACAAAGCTACAGTTATCAACACAGTATGGTTCTGGCACAAAAACAGAAATATAGACCAATGGAACAAAGTAGAAAGCCCAGAAATAAACCCATGCACCTATGGGCACCTTATTTTTGACAAAGGAGGCAAGAATATACAATGGAGCAAAGACAGCCTCTTAAATAAATGTTGCTGGGAAAACTGGACAGCTACATGAAAATAATGAAATTAGAACACTTCCTAACACCATACACAAAGATAATCTCAAAATGGATTAAATACCTAAATGTAAAACCAGAAACTATAAAAATCTCTTAGAGGAGAACATAGGCTGAACACTCAATGACATAAATCAAAGCAAGATCCTCTATGACTTAGCTCCTAGAGTAATGTAAATAAAAACAAAAGTAAACAAGTGGGGCCTGATTAAACTTAAAAGCTTTTGCACAGCAAAGGAAACTATAAGCAAGGTGAAAAGGCAACCCTCAGAACGGGAGAAAATAATAGCAAATGAAGCAACTGACAAAGGATTAACTTCCATAATTTATAAGCAGCTCATATAATTCAATACCACAAAAACAAACAACCCAATCAAAAAGTGGGGAAAAGACCTAAACTGACATTTCTCCAAAGAAGACATACAGATGGCTAACACATGAAAAGATGCTCAACAGCACTCATTATTAGAGAAAGGCAAACAAAAACTACAATGAGGTATCACCTCACAGCAATCAGAATGGCCATCATCAAAAAATCTAGAAACAATAAATGCTGCAGAGGGTGTGGAGAAAAGGGAATGCTCTTGCACTGTTGGTGGGAATGTAAATTGATACAGCCACTATGGAAAACGGTATGGAGATTCCTTAAAAAATTAGGAATAGAACCACCATATGACCCAGCATATATTCTAGGAAACCTAGGATATATGCTGGGCATATTTCCTAGGCATATATCCTTGGAAACCAAAACTAAAAAAGACACATGTATCCCATTGTTCACTGCAGCACTATTTACAATAGCTAGAACATGGAAGCAACCTAGGTGCCCATCAACAGAGGAGTGGATAAAGAAGTCATGGTACATATACACAATGGAATATTACTCAGCCATAAAAAGGAACGCATTTGAGTCAGCTCTAATGAGGTGGATGAACCTAGAACCTATTGTATAGAGTGAAGCAAGTCAGAAAGAGAATGATAAATATCATATTCAAATGCATATATATGGAATCTAGAAAAATAGTATTGAAGAATTTATTTACAGGGCAGGAAGGGAGAAACAGACATAGAGAATAAACATATGGACATGGGGAGAGGGGAGGAGAGGGTCAGACGTATGAAAAGAGTAACATGGAAACTTATATTACCATAAGTAAATAGATAGCCAATGGGAATTTGTTGTATGGCTCAGGAAATTCAAACAGGGGCTCTGTATCAACCTGGAGGGGTGGTATGGGGAGGGAGATAGGAGGGAGGTTCAAAAAGGAGGGGATATATATACACATATGGCTGATTCATGTTGAGGTTTGACAGAAAACAACAAAATTCTACAAATTATCCTTCAATAATAATAATAAAATCTGCCTGCCAATGCAGAAGCCACTGGAGATGTGCATTTGATCCCTGGGTTGGGAAGATCCCCTGGAAGAGGAAATGGAAACCCACTCCAGTACTCTTGCCTAGAGAATCCCATGGACAAAGGAGCCTGGTGGGCTACAGTCTATGGGGTCACAAAGAGCCAGAAACACAGATTATGCATGCAAATTAGACACAGGCAGGGTTTAGGAAAGCAAAACCAAGAATTGTGTGGTATCCTGTATGGTTTGTAACAAAAGGATGAATCTTTACCCCACCTCCACGAGGCTGAAACAGTCAAGTGAGAGAGGGAGTGTTCGAAAGAAGCTGTGACCTTTGATCAAGGATACATCCGGCCTCAATGGTGCCACCAGAAGGAGCAACCAGAACAAACCTCCCTCTTATCCAATCTCTAGATTCCCCATTGGACAAATTCAATCCAAAACCAGTCTGCAAAGGAACTGATCAATGGAATCCACACAGTTTATCCTCTGGGGATGCACAGCAGAGTAGAAAAGGGTAAGGAGCAAAGTTGAAGGGAAAAGCAGAAGATGCCAAGCGCATTTCCCAAATAGAACTACATCTGAAAGCAATGTAGCCCTAAAGATGGACATTTAGCTCCAGACAGGAAGCTGGGGAGAGGTGGAGAGATATCCTAACAAATGACTGCTCAACCTGGTGTCCCTTCTTTCATCTTCAAATGAAAGATGTGATTATTACAAATTTTAAAGATGATAAGACATGAAATTATACCACACGAATTTAATTCTCATTACAACAAAAGTTCCACTACCATATTCAATACTACAAAATAGGAGAGAGGGACATTAATTTAGAAGACAGATAAGGAAATCTCATAAGGCTTTGGAGAAACATTAATGTTTCATGTAGGTCTGCAAGAAAGGGAAAGCAATAAGGAAAAGGTCATAGCACTCAGGGTGCAATTTGAACAAAGGTAGAAAATCACAAGAATAAAGGTGTATTTAAGGATTGGTGAATTGCCAGAAACAGTGCAATGTACAGTACACTGTGGTAAGATTCACATGAAAAAGTAGGCTAGTGTTAAAACGGGAAGATTTGGTAATACAAACAAAAATAATGTTCTTATATATGTGAGAGGCATGTTTGAGAGGGCAGTGACTCACTCAGTCTGAGATGTGCCAGGGCACCAACTTCACTAGGTAACTTGGGTGTAGGACAGGTTGGAGAACACCAAGGCTGGAAGCAGAAGGTCAGTCAAACAAAAAACAGTATAGAGGGAAAATTACTTAGGCAGTGGGAGAGGGAGAAAGGGATTGCTGCAAAAAAGAACATTATGAGGTTTCATTAAAGCACATTGGCACCTAGACATCAAGGAGGGGTAGAGAAGGAGAAGCCAAATATGCCTCTAAAATTTTTAACTGTCTTTTTAGGAAGATGCTTATGTCATTCATCATGATGGAGCAGGATTACTGTGGGGAGGTATATTTCAGTTATAAAATGAAGCTGCTGCAGGACATCCAAAGTGAGATGCTAAATGTAATAGCTGGAAGGATGATCTGATGTGAGAAATCACAAAAGTGAAGTGAAAGTGTTAATCACTCAATTGTGTCCGACTCTTTGTGACCCCATGGACCATAGCGCACCAGGCTCCTCTGTCCGTGGAATTCTCCAGGCCAGAATACTGAAGGGGTTAGCCATTCCTTTCTTCAGGGGAGCTTCCTGACCCAGGGATCAAACCCCAGGTCTCCTGCATTGCAGGCAGATTCTTTACCATCTGAGCCACCAAGGGAAGCCTGAAAAATCACAAGGTGATGGGTTTTTAAAAGGAGTGAAAATTGAGATAAGAGGTTATAGTCTGGGGTCAGTTAAGGGTCTAAGATGTCTGCCATAAAGTAGACATGAATACAGTGGTGACTGTTAAGGCAGAAGCGAGGAAGAGGGGGTTCCAACAGTGAAGCTGGTTTAGAACTAAGTAACCAGGGTTTTAAATGTGTCGTCTGCTAGATGCTGAAATACTTGAAGAAAAAGCAGAGGGAAGGGATAAATGTCCATGGATTAAAGGATAAAGCTGCCTGAAGGACCAAACCCTTCTCAGTTTGGAGTTCACGCATCTCTCTGAATCCAGTTCACTATTTCCTTGCCTTGGGAATGAGAATATATTAGTTTCCTATTGCTGCTAGAAAAAATTCCCATAAACTTAATGGATTAAAATAATACAAAATTATTATTTTATACTTCTGGAGCTAGCAATCTGAAATGGGTCTCATGGGGCCACAGTCAAGCCAGTTGGTAGAGTTATGTTCTCTCTGGAGGCTGTAGAGGGGATATTCCACTACATATTCCATATTGTACAAACTGCCAGCATTCCCTGAGCTAAGACTACCTTCCTCCATCTTCAAAGCCAGTAGACTAACATTTTCAGTTACCGCTCTGATTCTGACTCTCCTGCTTCCCACTCTTACTTATAAGGATGCTTAGTATCGCATTAGGCCTACCTAGATGATCCAGGATAATCCCCACATCTTAAGATTTTTACCTCAGTCACATCAGCAAAGCCCAAACTGCCTTGGATGGTATCATTCACAGGTTTTGAGGATTAGGATGTAGATTTGGAGGGGTGGGGAGGCATTATTCTTCCTACCACAAAGAATACACTTTTCTCTACTTAGAATTCCCTGAAATATTCTAGACATTCTTTAAAATACAGCTCCAGTAGTACTGACACCATCAGGCAGAGCTACTTACTTCTTCCTCCTATCCCTGCAGGTAGGATCCAGTCCTCAGGAGATCACCATGCAAGTTTTACTGTCACAGTGACCCTCTCCTCCAAGAGTGAGAATAGGAAACTTAGTTACATCAGTTCCATATGCCCAAGGACAACCACAGGTTCTCTCATTCTAGGATGGATAGTTTTGTTTTTTGAAGATAAGAAGGAAGGGGAAAATGGAGAAGAAATTGGAAAATAAGAGAAAAATAAGAAAGCAAAAATGGTTGAATCTATTTAGTCTATTTAAACTAGGCTATTTACACAGTCTCTTGGTCCATCATCCAAACAATCCAGCATAATGCACGTTATCACCCTACTTTACACATAAGCAGATTGGGGCTCAGAAAAGGGAACTGCCTTGACAAAGGCTGAGTTAGGAAGTGGTACCCTGTTCACAGTCTGTCTGGCTTTTATCATCATATTGTCAACCATTATCCCCTTAGTTTAATGCACTCTGGCCACATAGGACTGGACTGTGTGCTGTGCTATGAATGAACACATCAACTCATCCCCAGTGCAGCACCTTCAATACACATTGGTCTCTGTGCCTAGAATACCAATCTCTCCACATCTTCACATCACTTGCTCCATAGCCTTAGGTATCTTCCAAAATGTCATCTCTTCAGTCAGGCCTTTTATAACCATTCTTTCTCTAATTGGTCCTGCCCCCAAACACTCTTAGACTGCCTGTGTGCATACGTGCGTGCTAAGTCACTTCAGTCATATCCAACTCTTTGCAACCTTGTGGTCTGTAGCTGGCCAGGAATCTCTGTCCATGGGATTCTCCAGGCAAGAATACTGCAATGGTTGCCATGTCCTCCTCCAGGGGATCTTCCTGACCCAGGGATCAAACCTGTTTTTCTTACCTCCCCTGCATTAGCAGGTGGGTTCTTTACCACTAGGGCCACCTGGAAAGCCTACTTAGACCCATTAACATAGTGTATTTTTCATCACAGCTATTCTCCCCAGCTGAAATCAAACAATATAGCTTTATTGTTACTACACAGGTCTAGGGAGAGATGGAATTGATATATTTTTGTGCACTTTGGTGTCCCTAAAACCTAAAAGAATTATCTGGCACAGAGAAGGTACTTCTTACTAAATAGGGATTCAATGAATGAATGAATGCAGTGAAAGATGCCTTGGTGACACAGGAATGCTAAGAGGGCAAGATTCCAGGAAGTGTGAGCTAGAGAAGGAACTGATTAGCCACTGGGCATCTGGACTGATTCTGAAGGTGAGATTAAGGATAACACAAGTGGAATTCTCTACTGGCACCAGGGCCAAAGTGTGGAGCTGGCCAAATGTGTGGATCCTCCATAGAAGATTAAAGACACAGGCTCAATGTGTAGAGATATTTTGTCCCCTGGTGCCAGCTTAATTCTGATCCGAATGAAGCCTAACATTTTGAAAAGCAGGGTCATGTGGTCATGGACATGGCCGTGCAGCCAGGCTGGTTTCAGCTCTGTAGCCACACTCTGCTGTTCACCACACTTCAGCAAATCAAATACCCTCTCCAACCCCCGTTTACTTCCTCATATAATTAAAATGATAAATTCCAGTTTCCAGGATTTCCCTGAGTGTGCAATTAGCGAAGGTATTTAAATCACCAGGTACTTAGAAAGTGCTCGAGAAATCTAAGTTTTCCTCTTCATTCCAGCTTCCCTAACTGCCTTAGACTCAGTCTAGTTTTGTTTTGTTTGTTTGTTTCTTTGCAAAATGTTCTGACATGTTTTTAGTCTCAGTACTTTCCTTAAACTCCAGGGTTGAATCTAAAGATTATTATTGTCTCTTCAGTTGCCCAGGGGGACGGCTGCGTTTTGATGGAATCACATTCTTCCACAGAGCCTGCCCCAAAGGCACACTGTAACTGGAGGTGGCCATCAGCCCGGCTGTTCCTCGACTGACCTTGTGGAGGAAGGAGGACACATGGTTCCCTGGGGCCAGCTGAGTACACTGGGAACCAGGTGACGGGAGGCCAGCCTGGATCTGGTTTCCTGTCAGCAAGTCTGCCTCCAGCAATCCATCCTCTCCCTACAGACCAAATGTGCCACAGTGGGAAACGATTTCCACAGAACCACACAGGCCCTTGGGTAGAAAGCTACCATTACCCTTCAGTCTTCATTACAATGGGGGCTTCCCTGATGGCTTCATGGTAAAGAATCTGCCTGCAATGCAGGAGCTGCAGGAGACACAGATTTGATCCCTGGGTTGAAGATATACTGGAGGAGGCAATGGCAACCCACTCCAGTATTCTTGCCTAGAAAAAATCCCATGGACAGAGGAGTCTGGTAGGCTCCAATCCATGCAATCGCCGAGTCAGACATGACTGAGTGACTGATGACAAGCTTCAGTACAATGAATGAATTAGAGCTGAGAGGGTCCCACAGGGCATACAGACTACCTTATCCCCTTTCCTAAAAAGTCACTCCCACCATCAGCCTGCAAGGAGAGCTTCTGAGAAACACACAGAATAACAAATTTTATCATGAAAAAGTCCATTCCTAGGAATCCAGCTTCAGTCCGCTGCACTATGGAATCCACTATGTACTTGGCATTTCACTAAGCCAACAACACACATGATCCCATGGAAGGTTCAGACAACCCTGTAAGGTAATGACTATTATTCATTTTTTTGTTTAAACAAAGCTACTGACACTGCGAAGTTAAGTTCCTTGAATAAGGAGTATGCCTAGTATAGAATGGAACTGTAACGGACATTCCCCCCACAACTTCTCTCTGCAACAGTTCAGTTCAGTCACTCACTTGTGTCTGACTCTTTGAGACCCCATGGACTGAAACACACCAGGCTTCCCTATCTATCACTAACTCCCAGAGTTTGCTCAAACTCATGTCCATAGAGTCGGTGATGCCATCCAACCATCTCATCCTACGTTGTTCCCTTCTGCTCCTGCCTTCAATCTATCCCAGAATCAGGGTCTTTTCAAATGAGTCAGTTCTTTCCATCAGGTGGCCAAAGTATTGGAGTTTCAGCTTCAGCATCAGTCCTTCCAATAAATACTCAGGACTGATTTCCTTTAGGATAGACTAGTTGGATCTCCTTTCAGTCCAAGAGACTCTCAAGAGTCTTCTCCAACACCACATTTCAAAAGCATCAATTCTTCAGCACTCAGCTTTCTTTATAGTCCAACTCTCACATCCACACATGACTACTAGAAAAACCATACCTTTGACTAGATGGACCTTGGTTGGCAAAGTAATGTCTCTGCTTTTTTAATATGCTGTCTAGCTTGGTCATAGCTTTTCTTCCAAAGAGCAAGCGCCTTTTAATTTCTTGGCTGCAGTCACCATCTGCAGTGATTTTGGAGCCCAAGAAAATAAAGTCTGTCAATGTTTCCAATTTTTCCCCACCTATTTGTCATGAAGTGACAGGACCAGATACCAGGATCTTAGTTTTTTGAATGTTGAGTTTTAAGGTTTTTTAAGTTTTAACTTTTTTACTTCCTCTTTCGCTTTCATCAAGAGGCTCTTTAGTTCCTCTCCACTTTCTGCCATAAGGGTGGTATCATCTGCATATCTGAGGTTACTGATATTTCTCCCCACAATCTTGACTCTAGCTTGTGCTTCATCCAGCCTGGCATTTCACATGATGCATTCTTCATAGAAGTTAAGTAAGCAGGGTGGCAATATACAGCCTTGATGTACTCCTTTCCTGATTTGGAACCAGTCTGTTGTTCCAGGTCCAGTTCTAACTGTTGCTTCTTGACATGCATACAGATTTCTCAGGGGGTGGGTCATGTGGTCTGGCATTCCCTTCTCTTGAAGAATTTTTTACAGTGTGTTGTGATCCACTCAGTCAAAGGCTTTGGGGTAGTCAATAAAGCAGAAGTAGATGTTTTTCTGGAACTTTGCTTTGTCAGCGATCTAATGGATGTTGGCAATTTGATCTCTGGTTCCTCTGGCAATTTGATGTTGGCAATTGGATTGATCTCTGGATTTTCTAAATCCAACTTGAACATCTGGAAGTTCACAGTTCACATACTATTGAAGCCTAGCATGGAGAATTTTGAGCATTACTTTGCTAGCATGTGAGATAAGTGCAATTGTGTGGTAGTTTGAACATTCTTTGGCATTGCCTTTCTTTGGGATTGGAATGAAAACTGACCTTTTCCAGTCCTGTGTGCTATTGCCGAGTTTTCCAAATTTGCTGACATATTGAGTGCAGCACTTTCACAGCATCATCTTTTAGGATTTGAAATAGCTCAACTGAAATTCCATCACTTCCACTAGCTTTGTTGGTAATGATGCTTCCTAAGGTCCACTTGACTTCACATTCCAGGATGTCTGGCTCTAGGTGCGTGATCACACCATTGTGGTTATCTGGGTCATGAAGATCTTTTTTGTATAGTTCTTCTGTGTATTCTTGCCACCTATTCTTAATATCTTATGCTTCTGTTAGGTCCATACCATTTCTGTCCTTTATTGTACCCATCTTTGCATGAAATTTTCTCTCTGGATGTCTCGTTCCAAAGCATGATTTTAGTTTTTATATCTGGGAATTTATTATATGCACAAGAGTAAATAAATAAATCATGTAAATACATCACACTCAATAGGAAAGGCTAACTTATGCTTTAGTAACAAACACCTGAATCTCAGTAACCTAGCACATATACTATAGCTTTCACTCACACAAAGCCCACTGCATGTCCAGAGGTTCTCCGGGGCACCTCCTTAGAGTAAGAACACGTCTAAGACTCAGGAGGTCTAAGCAGTCTCCATCTCAACATTATGCCAAGATAGCATGAGAAGAGTGTGCCAGGAAGATCATGTGGTAACTTTCACTGTCTCCGCCTGGAAAGGAGGAGCATCATTCACATTTCATTGGTTAAAATTGATACCTCCCTGTCTTGATTTCCTAGGCCATAATTACTTGAGTGGGTAACCATTCTATTCTCCAGGGGATCTTCCCAACCCAGGGATCAAACCTGGGTCTCACGAATTGCGGGCAGATTCTTTACCATCTGAATAACCAGGTGACTGCTCTATACCTACCACTCAAGAATCAAATAGACTTTTACAGTCTCATAGAAGTCAGTGTGGGCCCTACTTCATTCATCAAGGCTTCTCAGATGGCTCAGTGATAAAGAATCTGTCTGCCAATGTAAGAGATGTAGGTTTGACCCCTGAGTTGGGAAGATCCCATGGAGAAGGAAATGGCAACCTACTCCAGTAATTCTTGCCTGGGAAATTAAGACAAGGAGAAGACTTGGACAGAGGAGCCAAGTGGGCTACAGTCCATGGGGTTGCAAAGAGTCAGACACGACTTAGTGATGGAGCACATCCATTTCACAAACCTCCCACAGGAAAATGCTACCTTAAATTTTGTGTTACTCAATACCTTTCTCTTTTCTATAGATTCTAATACTTGTATACACACACACACACATATACATATATAGGAAAGAGATTTTTCTCTTCTTGAACTTTATACACACAGAATCATAATGTGTATATTCTTCCATGACTTCTGGGCTTCTGTTTTGACTTAAAAGGTTTTTGAGATTTATTCACACTGAAACATATAACTCTAATTCATTTATTTTCATGGCTTCCCAATACTGTATCATGTGAATATATCAATATTTATTTATCTGTTTCACTGCTGATGTACATATAGTTTCCATATGTTTGTTATCATAAATGATGCTGATGATGAACATTTATATACATATCTTAGCATAAAGTTTCTCAAGAGCATTTTAGGGTATATATTGCTGAAATGATTTGCTAGCTAAAAAGTATTCTTACTTTCAATTTCACCAGGAAATGGCAAACTGTTTACCCATAAATAGAACTGAATAATCAGTGTTGTTGAGCATGCATATTAATGGAGACTCTCACCTACTTCCAACAGGAGCATATATTGATAAAAACCACTTTGGGAAACAAGATAGAAATGAGCTCCTTGACCAGAAGCAATATTGTTTGGGATAAATGTTAGTGAATTAGGCATTTCATAAATCTATGGATGGTGATGATGGAAAAATATTGGGATATTAAGGCAAATCCATATCTAAAGCAAGAGGCTTTCTACTGAGTACATTCACAATGGAAATCCTATTCATGATAGAGGAGGTCATTGCAAATAACCTGACACTAGGTAGACAACTGATTGCCTGTGAAAGGTAGTTGTATTGGAAGCTCAACTTTGGTCCCCATCATTAGCAGGCAGACATGTAAAATAAAAGATGGATAAATAAGTCTTGGTCGGAAGAAACCTACATTGTTTAACCCACATATAATCTTTCATCCCTGTTACTCTAATTACTTTATTCTTGAGTTCTGTGAACAAGTACTTTACTGACTGAGGAAAATGGTCAACTACAGCCACAGCTTTGTAATTTTACCATCTTGATTGTTAAAAGACTCCTCTACAAAGGATTACCTTTGGTGTGCATTCACACAAAGAAAACAAATATCCTTTATTTTGAGACAGCATACCATGGAAGTACTGGGAATTTGCTTCCAGATCCCAACAGTAAGGCAAATATTACAATAAAGCAAGTTACAAAATTTTTTTGGCTTTGAAAGCATACAAAAAGCATGTCTACACTCAACTGTAATGTATTAAGTGTGCAATAGCATTTCATCTAAAAGAAGTTTACACAACTTAATTACCCTATTCCTAAAAATGTTAACCATTATCTGACAGCACAGGGTTGCCATAAAACTTCAGTTTGTAAAAAATACAATATCTGCAAAGCACAATAGAGTGACACTCAATAAAACAAGGTATTCTTGTACATTTTTTCCCCCATATTCCTTGTCACTAATCCTCAAATTTTGTCATTCCAAATCTCTGCTCATTAGACACAGCATTAGCCACTTGCCCATCTATACCTCCATTTCTTCTTTCAAAGTGAGAAAACAAATTCCCTGGCCAAAGTTTTGCCCAATGATAGAATGTATTTTCCCCACTGTAATTTATGGCTACTCTTGTTTGGGGCTGTAAAAACTGGCTGCTGTGGGCATATTATCAGAATAACCTGTGTATCAGAAATAAAAAAATTTTTAAAAAGCTTTCTTTTAATTTTTCTTAGGTTTAAAATGTGGGTTGAAAGAAAGGTTTTCAGTAATACAAAATAGGTAGATGCTATGGAAATTTGAATTATTTCTTCATTCAACTCACTTGATTTTTTCAGTATCTGCTCAAGCCTAATCTCATATAAATCACTTTGAGAACATGACTGACACTATAATGCGATCGAGTAGACAGTAAATTAGGGTGCTGTTGTTATATATCCAATGACTACTGGGTTCCAATGGGAAGCTAGAAACTGTCTCAAAAAGGGTGACATCAGAAAAGTGGTGGAGTTGGCAACAACGGGCTTCCATTATTTCATAGAAACACTAAAAAACACGCAGAAACAATTAGAACCAACTTTGTCAGAACTCTGAAAAATGTTCAAAAGCTTACAGCAACCAAGCAAATGCTGAATCAAGAAAAAAATTTCATAATGGTAGGAAAACTCTAAGGCATTTACACTTGCCCCACTCTATCCCCTCTCCTAAAAGGTCTTAAAGACTGCAGACTGTTTTTAGCATTGGGACAGTCCTGATCCCTGGTTCCAGAGCAGACCTTATCCACAAGTTATTGTGTTTGCTCTAAACTTTCTGGGAGCTCCCTGAAAGACTGCTGCAAGGCATTCATTTTTGGTCTAACTCAGAACTCAAGCAGCATAAAAAAGCAGCAGGGTCCTAGAAAGCATTACAATGTGAACAAAAAAATTCTGTAGCTACCTGGGGCAAAAGATTCTGGTTTAGACAAGCAATAGATCACTTAAATCTTGGAGGAAAAGCTGAAGAGAGAATTCTTTAGAAAACGAAAACATTCAAAAGCAACATATGCATCCTAGGTCAGGATGCATGTTCAGAAAAAAACCTGAGAAGACCCTAGGCTTTCAGAACTGACTGGTCTTTATGCTCAGTGAAAGCAGTTTAGCTAAGTGTCGAAGGCGTGCCCCAACACAGAAAAAAATCCAGAAAGTCTAGGAGAAGTGATTTGTTTCTTCACTGTTATTTTATTTGCAGTATCTGGTATTTGATAAAATTTCTGTGAAAACACTAGCTAGGGCTTCCCTGGTGGCTCAGTGGTAAAGAATCTGCCTGCCAATGCAGGAGACACCGGATCAATCCCTGGTCCAGGAAGATCCCACATGTCGCGGAGCAACCAGGCCTGTGCCCCACAACTATTGGGCTTGTGCTCTAGAGCTCACAGGCCACAACCACTGACAATCATGCGCTCTAGAGCCTGTGCTCCTCAACAAGAGAAACCACCACAATGAGAAGCCTGCTCTTGGCAACTAGAGAGTAGCTCCCACTCGCTGCAACTAAAGAAAGCTCAAAGTAATGAAGAACCAGCACAGTCAAAAATAAATGAATACATAAAATTATTTTAAAAAAATACAAGCTAAAGAAACAAGGTCTTCAGGGACCACATACAACTAAGAATATGTGTGCACTCAATCTACTTTGCTTCGTTGACTATACTAGAGCCTTTGACTATAGTGTTCAAGACAAGTTGTGGGAAATTATTAAAGAGCTAGGAATACCAGACCACCTTACCTGTCTCCTGAGAAACTTGTATGTGGGTCAAGAAGCAACAGTTAGAACCAGACTTGGAATGACTGACTGGTTCAAAATTGGGAAAGAAGTATGACAGGGCTGTATATTGTCACCCTGCTTATTTAACTTACGCAGAGTACATCATGCAAAATGCCAGGCTGGATGAACCACAAGCTGGAATCAAGATTACTAGGAGAAATATCAACAACCTCAGATATGTAGACAATACCATCCTGATGGCAGAAAGTGAAGAGGAACTCAAGAGCCTCTTGTGAAGTGAAGTGAAGTGAAAGTTGCTCAGTAGCGTCTGACTCTTTGCAACCCCTTGGCCTATACAGTCCATTGAATTCTCCAGGCCAGAATACTGGAGTGGGTAGCCTTCCCCTTCTCCTGGGGATCTTCCAACCCAGGTATCGAACCCACATCTCCTGCATTGTAGGCGGATTCTTTACCAGCTAAGCCACCAGGGAAGCCCAAATGAAAGTGAAAGTCACTCAGTCGTGTCCAACTCTTTGCGACCCCAAGGATTATACAGTCCATGGAGTTCTGCGTGCCACAATACTGGAGTGGGTAGCTTTTTCCCTTCTCCAGCAGATCTTCCCAACCCACGAATCGAACCAGGGTCTCCTGCATTGCAGATGGATTCTTTACCAACTGAGCTGTCAGGGAAGCCCCAAGAGCTTCTTGATGAAGGTGAAAGAAGAGACTGGAAAAGTTGATTTAACATGCACAAAACTAAGATCATGGTACCTGGTCCAATCACTTCATGGCAAACAGAAGGGGGGAAAATGGAAGCAATGACAGACTTTATTTTTTTGGGCTCCCAAGTCACTGCAGATGGTGACAGCAGCCATGAAATTAAAAGATACTTACTTCTTGGAAGGAAATTTATGACAAACTTAGACAACATATTAAAAAGCAGAGACAATACTTTACCAACAAAGGCTCATATAGCCAAAGCTATTGTTTTCCCAGTAGTCACGTATGGATGTGAGAACCATAAAGAAGGTTGAATGCTGAAGAACTGATGCTTTTGAATTGTGGTGCTGGAGACTCTTGAGAGTCCCTTGGCCTACAAGGAAACCAAACCAGTCAATCCCATAGAAAATCAACCCTGAATATTCATTGGAAGGACTGATGCTGAAACTGAAGCTCCAATAATTTGGCCACCTGATGTGAAGAGCTGGCTCATTGGAAAAGAGCTGAAAAGCTCGGAAAATACTGAAAGCAACAGGAGAAGAGGGCTAGAGGATGAAATGGTATGATAACATCAGTAACTCAATGACATGAATTTGAGCAAACTCTGGGAGATAGTGAAGGACAGAGGAGGCTGAAGTATTGCAGTCCATGGAACCACAAAGAGCTGGACATGACTTAGTGACAATAACAACATCTGCTCAGTCCTATCTGACTCCTTGGGACCTCCTGGACTGTAGCTGCCAGGCTCCTCTGTTCATGAGATTTTCCAGGCAAGAATACTGGAGTGGGTTACCAATTCCTATTTCCACGGGATCCTCCCTACCCAGGGATCAAACCCATGTCTCCGGTGTCTCCTGAATTGACAGGCCAGATTCTTTACATCTGAGGCATCTGGGAAGCCAAACAAAGAATATACTTTGTGCAGAAGTAGCCTGGAAAAGTCATTAAACAAATGGATAGCTACAGCCTCTAACAATCAAAAACAGAAAACCCTAGAAAAGGAGGAGAATCTTATTCCCAGTATTATCACATCATAATATCATTTAATATAAAATACTTAAATGTTCATTTTTCAACATAATAACAAAAAATCACAGAGATACAAAGAAACAGTAAAGGGTTCCTCATTCAAAGAAAATACATGAATAAGTATGACAGAAATCATACTAGAGGAAGCCTAGATAGTGGATTTACTAGGAAAAAGCAAACTTTAAAATGACTGTCTTAAATATGATCAAAAAGCTAAGGAAACTATGTGCAAATAGATAAAGGAACAAAGTACAATAGTTAAAAAAAAATCATTGAAGGGGTTAAACAGTCGTTATGAGCAGGAAGGGGGAAAAAAGAATCAATGAATTTATTGAGGAGCAGAAAGAAAACAGAATAAATAAGTTAACAGAACTTAAGAAATCAGTGGGGCACCAGGAAGCAGACCAAATTATGTATTAAGAGAGCCCAATAAAGCAGAGAGAAAGAAAAGGGGAGAAAAAATATTTGAAAAACTCGTAGCCAAAACTCTCCCAAATTTGATGAAAGACATTAATTTATAAACCCACAAAATTTCATAATGTCTAAGTAGAATAAATGCAAATAGATCCACACTGAGACGCATTGTAATCAAATTGTCAAAAGGCAAGACAAAAGGAATCTTGAAAGCAGCAAGAGTAAAACAATTCACCATGTACAAGAAATCCTTAATAAGATTAATAACCCATTTTACAAAGGAAAATATAGAAGGAAGGATGGCATAGTCAAACTGAAAGAAAAACAACTGTAAACCAAGAATTCGAATCTGGCAAAATGACCTTTCAAAAATGAAAGAGAAATTAGTGCATTCCCAGATAAATCAAAGCTGAGGAAAGCTGCTATCAGTACTAAATGCCACTGAATTATTCACTTTAAAATGGTGAATTTTATGTTATGTAAATTTCACCTCAAGGAAGTATACAAAGAAGGTATATCTCTAGAGGACAGAGGTCTTTGATCCAAAATTCTAATGATTTTGTACTGTTTCTCTCCTATCAGTTTACCAAGGGCTTCATTCAGAATCTTTAAGGACCTCAGATACTTCAAGTCCCATTGGATCTGCTACATTATAAGGCACAGTTGATTTAAAAAAAAGTCCAGTTCTGCAACAAAATTTCTTTTGCTCCATACCCCTCTCAAAACCAGTGGCTTTACAGATTGCTTAATGAGTGGTTCAAAGCAGACACTCAAGTATGATATACTGTGTAGTCACTTGCTGCTGCTGCTGCTGCTAAGTCGCTTCAGTCATGTCCGACTCAGTGCGACCCCACGGACAGCAGCCCACCAGGCTCCCCCGTCCCTGGGATTCTCCAGGCAAGAACACTGGAGTGGGTTGCCATTTCCTTCTCCAGTGCATGAAAGTGAAAAGTGAAAGTGAAGCTGCTCAGTCTCTTAGCGACCCCATGGACTGCAGCCTACCAGGCTCCTCTGTCCATGGAATTTTCCAGGCAAGAGCACTGGAGTGGGGTGCCTTTGCCTTCTCCGGTTAGTCACTTAGCCACATCCAACTCTTTGTGATCCCAGGGACTGTAGCCTGCCAGGCTCCTCTGTCCTTGGAATTCTCCAGGCCAGAATACTGGAATGGGTAGCCGTTCCCTTCTCCAGGAGATCTTCACGACCCAGGGATTGAACCTGTCTCCTGCATCTCCTGCATTGGCGGGTGGATTTTTTACTTCTGAGCCACCAGGGAAGTATACCTATTTCACATTTTGGATATATAATGGACCAATGGAGCAAAAATGTGCTCAGAAATGTTTGCAGCACACATGTGTAATTTCTAATTTCTTTCAAAAAAGCACTAATACTCTAATGAGTGCAGTAAAAGAGTATAGCCAAAATACATAAATGTTTACAGATACATAAAGTAACTGAATTACAGAATCATTGTGACAAAAATGTTGACTATAATATGTGTGTATATATACATATATATATGTTGGCTATTATATATATATTATATTATATATATATAATACAAAATTGCTCACATAAAATATGAAGTGGCTTTCTGTCTCTTTCTGTGGACATGAATGTCATATTTCCATTTTGGAGAAAGTAACTCATCCTACCACAGACCACAAGGTCTCTTCATCTATGTTGTCTTGATGTTTTCAAGTTTCTGTAAATGCATTGTCTTAACATCCCACTTCCTAGTCTTTATTTATATTTTACAGTGGGGAACTATAGTGATATCACTGATCACATTAAAACAAAAAGATAACAATTTGATTAAACTTTAGCAACAACTTCAAGAGTTAACATTATTTTTAAATGATGCCTATGAATGATGGTGAGCATTCACTGTAGAAGTTATATTTATATAATGAAACACGACTTCCTCTAGATCAAATGACAGGTTTTCTAAATTAATTTCAGTTATATTTGATTCTGAATTTTCTTATGAATATACATAGGAGTGGAGAATAGTTGCTAATAAGTTATTTCAATTGTAGAAGGTAGATTTTGCAAATAATTAGAAGTAGTAAGACTTACATGTCTTTTAAGAAGCATCAAAAAAAAAAGTCAAGTTAATTCCAGTAGTGGGTCAGATTTACTCTATTCAGAGAATCTAATAAAAAGTTGTTAGAAATTCATTCTATTGAAGGTGAAACATCTGATGTTATTGTGAATGCAGTTTTAAAATCAGCTGAAAATTCAACTTGGAGAATTAATTTGTTTTTCAGTAAAAATCAAAACAAGAAATTTAATGATGCACAACAGCATTATGGCAGAAAAAGAACATTTTTTTTTTCTGAGTTAATGGACCAATGGAACAAAAATGTGCTCAGAAATTTTTGCAGTGAACACATAGTTCCTAATTGCTTTCAAAGAAGCACTAATAATCTAATGATTACAGTAAAAAAAACTATAGTCAAAATACATAAATGTTTATAGATACACACAGTAACTGAATTACATAATCACTGTGACAAAAATGTTGACTACAAAAATTCAGCATGGCAACACATGCTTTCACTGTTGTTTAACATCAGTCAACTTTTAGAAACGTTTGAGCTTTTGAAGAACTACTTTGTAAACGGACTAAAATGTTCTATAATGATATTAAGCATTTTAAAAAGAGTTTTCCAAATCTGGCATGTATTTTATTAAAAATCAACTGTACATCTTTAATCAGTATACTCAACAACTGGGGTACCAAAGAAACCCAGCTTTTGTGCTTTCAGCAAATTGAGACTTGAAATCAAAGCTTGCAAACAGGAAGGCATTTAAATTTAATTCTGCAAAAGCAAACGTGAAGCAGAACAAATTAAACAAAGAGAATTCAAATGGTGTTGAAGATTTAACTTTTAAATTCTGTAATTACTCTTTCAAATATCTCAACTGTGGAAAGAATCTTTTGATGGAGCTCCTATTTTTATTTCTGCAAATTGATATTTAACACCAGAAAAGAATGAAATTGAAATGGTCTCTCTGGTTTTACAGTATCTACATTTGTTGAAACATTCAAAATAATTTGATCAGATTTCAATTGCAAAAATATTTTTCAGAGGAAGATAAACATTTTTGAGGCAAAATAACAGTACTGTGGAAATAGATGGTGCAAAATAGATATCAATTTTATTACAAACTTTAGAATTATAAATAGGTCCTATTTAGACAAATAAATGTAAACATTGTAATTACAAAGTATCTTAGTACTTACACCATACTTTTTCATTTAAAAATGTTATCATCAACAGAGAATGATTAAATTAAATGTCATAACTTAAAATTATTAATCATAACATGCAACCTTGAAGTTTCAGAAAATTTTACTAGAAAAATTAAGATTATACTAAAAAAATGCAGTCTTCAAAAATACCAGTGAGCTACATAAGGCTAAAAAATTGATTACTATATATAAGTGTATGCCAAAAATGCATTAACACTTTTTAAATTTCAGATAATCAATATGTATTTTTAAATTTTGTTTTAATGTATTTAGAAATATAATTTTCTTTTAGACATAATTATGGAAAGCTTTTTCTTATAAAGAACAATTTCATACATCTACAAATAAATCAGTTGCTAATCAATATAGAAATATTTTCCGAATGATATCATGTTAATTCAATAAATTTTATGGTCAGCCTAGCCATTACTCTACTCGACTCCTGACCTTGAGCTAGTAATCATAGGTGGCAAAGAGGAATCATTGCATTATCTCCATGACCAGCTAAACAAAAACAAATAAACATAAAGCACAAGAGGGAATATAGCTTGGGTGTTGAAAGAATGGATCCTGGGGCCATGCCACTGAAACTCATGGCCCCAGAAGAGCCACTTTCTAGCTGTGTGACCTTGCTTCAATTTCCTCCTTTGCTTGGCCTTGTGATGATCAAATGAGTCAATACACAGAAGGCATTGCAGCTACGTGTAGAGCAAGTTGTAAGAACACAGAGCTGCTGCTCTTAGTCTTGCAATCTAAATAACTACATTATTACAGCTTCGTTACAGTTCTCTGCTGGCCTGAATTTCCTTTGCATTCATACTGATGCCCCTAAGTCCCTTGTTTCCAGAAACATGGGAGCTGCCACTCTCCAGCAGCTTGCATTCCATTATGTTCTTTCCCTTTCTCTATAATCCTAGCTTTTTTTCAGTTGCTCTCTCTGATCCCTTCCAAATTTCAGCTTGCCCTGTGGCAAACCAGCCTCAGTTCCTGACTTTCTTTGCTTGACTTGCCAAATCTGTGCCTCAACCGTAGCATGCCAGCAATAAGGAGACTCCTGAGCCCAATCTGGCAACAGATGAGGCAGTAATGTGAATGAGTCAAAATTCCCAGACGGGATTTTCAAAAGCTCAAAGGGAAATTATGATGGGTTTCTCCTGCCACTGATCTCAAGCTAGAAAATGACAGATTCATGAATGGCATCATCTTCAACAAGGCTTCCTGGTTCCAGTCTAGCAGTCCTGTTGTTTTGCTTGAATCCATGGCATATGCTAATTACTAAGATGGCTTCATGTGTGATTACACCAAAGAGTATCTTTTATGTGTTTGAATTTAGGCTTCTAGTAAAAGGAAAACAAGAAGGGCTTTTTAGCCCAGGGATGCATTTGTAAAAAGATGAAGCAAACAAAAGGAGCAGAAAAATGACTGGTCAATAGTTCCAAACAAATTCTTCCCTTTAATAACATTTGCTAGTAAAATAGGATGGCTGTGCTTAGATCTCAAGGCAGGATGAGCTAAGTGTTTTTAGGCAAATTCTCATTGGAATTAGGTTAAACTTTGCTGGGTGTCAAGAAGTGAATTCTTCAATAATCATTTTCTGGACTTCCCTGGTGGTCCAGTGGCTAAGAATCTGCCAACCAATGAAGGGGACATGGGTTTGATCCCTGATCCGGAAAGATTCCACCTGCTGTGGGGCAGCTAAGCCTGTGGGCTACAACTATTGAGCCTGTATTCCACAACAAGAAAAGCCACCACAATGAGAAGCCAGCACACCAACTAGAGAGTAAGCAACGCTTGCCGAAACTAGAGAAAGCTCGTGCCCACCAACAAAGAGCCAGCACAGCCAAAAAATAAAAATCATTTCCTAAGAACCAACCCCGCACCATGTTCTGAGGTAGAAACTAAATGCATGGGTATGAACGATACTGTCCCAGTTTATATTAGTTTCCTAGGCTGCTGTAACAAAGTACCACATACCACATGGCTTAAACAACAGAAAATTTATTATCTCACAGTTCTGGAGGTCAGAAACTCAAAATTAGAATATCAGCAGAGTCAGTTCCTTCCTGAGGCTCTGAAGGAAATCGGCCCCGTGCCCCTCTCTTAGCATCTGGCTGTTCTTGACATTCCTTGACTTGCAAGTTCGTCACTGCAATTTCTACCTATGTCATCATACGGCCTTCTGTCCTATGTGTCTCTGTGTCTTCATGTGGTTTTCTTATAAGAATACCAGGTTTAGATCTGGAGTCCATCCCAATACCCTGCTGGCTCAGACAGTAAAGAATCTACCTGCAATGCAGAGACCCAGGATCGATCCTTGGGTTAGGAAGATCCCCTAGAAAAGGAATGGCTACCATTCCAGTCTTCTTGCCTGAAGAATTCCATGGACAGAGGAGTCTGGCAGGCTACAGTCCATGGGGTCTCAAAGAATCAGACATAACTGAGACTATCACTTTCACTTTCCCTAAGTTAACTAATGATATTTGCAAAAACAGTTTCCAAATAGGTCACATTCTGAAGATCCAAATGGATGGGAATTTGGGGGAAACACTATTCAACCGAATACACTCTTATTAAGGAGCTCACAGGCTAATGATAGATTGAGATAAGTAAGGAAGAAATTACCACCCACTTTGATGTGAGCTGTGAGCGAGAAAAGTTAGGATGCTACAAAAGCATGGAGGAGGAATACCCAACTAGCTGGTATTAAGGAAACTTTCTTTAAATAGTTATATTATTGAATGAGAATGGAAAGAAAAATAGAAATAAGATAAGGCAGAACCATTTGGTCCTTAAAACTCAACATTTAAAAAACTAAGGTCATGGCATCTGGTTCCATCACTTCATGACAAATAGGGAAAAAATGGAAAACAGTGACTGACAGACTTTTCTTGGGCTACAAAATCACTACAGACAGTGACCGCAACCATGAAATTAAAAGATCCTTGCTCCCTGGAAGGAAAGCTATAACAAACCTAGACACATATTAAAAAGTGAAGGCATAACCTTGCTAACAAAAGCCTAAACAAATGTATAGTCAAAACTATAGTTTTTCCAGTAGTCATGTATAGATGTGAGAGTTGGACCATAAAGAAGGCTAAGCACCAAAGAACTGATGCTTTCAAACTGTGGTGCTAGAGAAACTCTTGAGAGTCTCTTGGACTGCAAGGAGATCAAACCAGTCAATCCAATCCTAAAGGAAGTCAACCCTGAATATTTATTAGAAGGACTGGTGCTGAAGCTGAAGGTTCACTACTTGGCCACCTGATGCCAAGAGCTGATGCACTAGAAAAGACCCTGATGCTTGGGAAAGGTTGGGAGCAGTATGAGAAGGGAGCGACAGAGGATGAGATGGTTGGATGGCATCATCAACTCAATGGACATGAGCTTGAGCAAAATCTGGGAGACAGTGAAGGACAGGGAAGCCTGGCGTGCTATAGTACATGGGGTTGCAAAGAGTTAGACACTACTGAGTGACTGAACATGGACCATTTGGAAAGGTTATTGGGAAATACTAATGTGCCCATAGACAATGGTGATCATGTCCCTAAAGTAGCACAAGATTTCAGGTTTGTCTAATTTTCACTAGAAGTATGCAATAGTCCCAAAGCAACATAAATAAAGATAGATGTTTGTATTTATCCAGGCTCACTGAATCAATTAGCAACAGAGGCAGAAAGGAGATGAAGGTATCTGCCAGAATGCTCTATATTTTGTAAAAGTAAATCTGAAAGGTCATTGATACGGGAGAACATAGAAAATGAAAGGTCTGTGGTCTTAATAAATTGAAGGATCAAATGAAGGCCTAAATTGCAGAAGGCATAGCATAAGCATCTGTTAAAGAGGCATGCCAGAAATCAGTGTCCATAAGCAGTGGTCTCCAACCTTATTGGCACCAGGGGCCAGTTTCACTGGAAGGAAATTCTGTGGACTCGGGGTGGTGGGGGGTGGTTTCGGGATGATTCAGACACGTCACATTTATTGTGTGCTTTGTTTCTATTACTATCACATCAGCTCCACAGCAGATCATTAGGCATTAAATCCTAAAGGTTGTGGACCCCTGCCCTAAGGGATATGGTATCTCAGTTTTATCAGGTAGAGGGAAGATCCTGTCTGGATGATGACAGGCATGTGTTGATTTGACATCCAGTGAGATCCTAAAGGCCCCAGCATTTGAGAAAAGCCAAGAATGTAAGGGGCAGTGGGCTGTGTGTACATGAGGCAAGATGGTTAGATATTTTGAAGATTTCACATAAGACACTGGATAGAAAGAATTGTTTACCACTAGCAGGTCCTAGGGCCCAGTGAGCCCCAAGAAACTTGGTGATGTTGCTGGACAAGGCATTGTATTGATTATATTGCATGAGGCATAAAGTTCATCCTTCCAGCTTCACTGTGACATATCTACATTCATATGTACTTTCATACACTCAATTTACATTGTCTCTAGGCTATAGGAAAATATGCAGGAAAGATAGGACTATGCCACTTCTAGGCTTGTTAATTGCTCTAGTCATTTCTTGAGTTTATCATCAGTTGATAGGCTATGTTTGGCAGCTGAAAGCATACAGGTTGACCAAAAAGTTTTGTATATATATCTTCGCTAGAGAAACATTTATTCAGATTCTTGCCTATTTTTTAATTAGGGTATTTACTTTTTGTTGAATTGTAGAAGTTCTTCATATATTCTGGATAGCAGATTCCGATCTAATACATGATTTCTCAATATTTTCTCCTAGTTGGGGGTTGTCTTTTCACTTTCTTGATATTGTCCTTTCATTCATACAAGACTTTAATTTTGATGAGGTCCAATTTGTATGTTGGTTCTCATGCTTTGCGTGTTATATCTAAGGAACTACTGCCTAATCCAAGATTGTGAAGAGTTACATCTATTTACTTGTAAGAATTTTATACTTTTAGCTTTTATATTTTGGTCTTTAATACATTTCGAGTTATTTTCATATAAGTAGTAGTCCAGCATCATTTGTTAAAAATAAAACAAACAACTGTTCTTTTCCCCCCGCTAAATTATCTTGGCAGACTTATTGAAAATCAATTGAACACTAATGTACTTATTGTACTAATGTGTTTATTTATGGACTCCCAAGTTCTATTTCATTGAGCTACATGTCTATCTTTGTACTAGTATCACCATAAAGAATTAATTACCATAGATTTGTAGTAAGTTTTGAAATCCAGAAGTGTAAGTCTTCTAACTTTGCTAACCACTGTCAAGATTATTTTGACTACTTGGTCTCTTAGACTTCCATATGAATTTCAGGGTCTTCTTGCTAATTTTTGTAAAGAGAGGCAGCTGGAATTTTGATAGAGATGATACTGAATCTTTAGATAAATTTGAGGAGTATTTCCATTTTATTAATATTTAATCTGCTAGTCTGTGAACAAAGGACACCTTTCAAGTCTTTTTCATTTTTGGTGGATGGGTGGCAATATTTTGTAGTTTTTTTTTTTTTTTTTTTTTGGCAGTGCTGAGCAGCTTTCAGGGTCCTGCTTCCCTGACCAGTGATTGAATCCGCGTCCATGGCAGTGAAAGCGCTGAGTCCTAACTATTGGACTGCCGGGGAATTCCTGATATTTTGTAGCTTTAAATGTCTTATATTTCTTTGTTAAATTTAATACTATTATTTAATATTCATAGTGTTCTCATAAATGGAATTGTTTCCTTAATTTCATTTTTGTATTGCTATTTCCTACTGTAGAGGAATACAACTGATATTTATGTATTGGTTTTCTATCCTACAACTTCGGTGAATTCGTTTACTAGGTATAATAGGCATAGGCATTTTTCATTGATTTAAACAATCAGTGAAGGGGTTTTTACAATGAATATCATGTCATGAACAAATAGAGATAGTTTTACTTCTTCCTTCCCAATTTGGATGACATTTATTTAACCTGGCTAGAGCCTCTAATAGAATGATGAACCAAAGTAGCAAGAATGAATACCGTTCTCTGCTCATGATTTTACAGGGAGAGTATTCAGTCTTTCACTATTAAATGTGATGTTCATCATGGATTTTTCATAAACAGCCTTTGTCAGATGGAGTTAATTCCCTTCTGTTCCTAGTTTGCTATATGTTTTTATGACGGAAGGGTGTTGGATTTTTTCAAATGCTTTTCACGCTTCTATTGAGATGAGCATGTGCTTTTCCCCCTTCATTCTATTATTATGCTGCCTTACATTGATTTATTTGTGTATTTGAATCAACCTTGCATTTTTTAGGTTAAATGCCATTTGGTACATAATCCTCTTTAATATGCTGCTGGATTCAGTTTTCTAGTATTTTATAAGAGGACATTTACATCTGTATTTATAAGGGATATCATTCTTTACTACTTTATTTTCTTGTATCTTTTATGATTTTGCTCTCAGGGCAATGCTGGCCTCGTATAAGTTGGGAAGTGCTCCTTCCTGTTCCATTTTTCCAAAAAGTTTGTGAAGTTCTGGTATTAATTCATCTTTAAATGTCTGACAAAATTCACCAGAGAATCCATGTGGTCCTCCTAGGCTTTTCTTCGTGGTGAATTTTTTTGATTTCTAACTCAGTCTCTTGTTTTCTTTTTTTCATTTATTTTTATTAGTTGGAGGCTAATTACTTTACAGTATTGTGGTGGTTTTTGCCATACATTGACGTGAATCAGCCATGGATTTACATGTGCTCCCCATCCTGAAACCCCCTCCCAACTCCCTCTCCATCCCATCCCTCTGGGTCTTCCCAGTGCACCATCCCTGAGCACTTGTCTCATGCATCCAACCTGGGCTGGCGATCTGTTTTTAACCTATTTAGAGAGTCTATTTTGTCTTGAATCAGTTTTGATAGTTAATATCTTTCTGAGAATTTGTCTGCTTCACCTAGGTTATGTAATTTTCCAGCATACAATTGTTTCTTTATAATCCTTTTTTTTTCTGTAAGATTAATAATGTCCCCTCTTTCATAGTAATGCTCCCTTTTTCATGGGTATATTAAAAGGTCATAAGAGCCAACTTGAAGGGCTTCTATTAGCCAATTGTTAGACAAACTGAGCATCAAAATACATAATTAAATGGAGTAAGAAATCATGAGTTCATATTAATATAACTAAAGAAATGAATAAATTAATAAATATGGGAGAAGCAAAACTCTTCCTTACAGGAGCATGTCAACTAACTATAGAAGGATGATAAAGTTAGAAATTTTTCATTGATACTAAACCAGTGATTTAACACTTAATGAGGAAAAGTATATTTTTTGGTCCCAAAGTATCTACCCACAAATTATTTTTTATAAGAGAGAAAATAGTAATTTCACAGTGAAGAAACCTGGCAAACACCACATTACCAAGTTATTAAAGTGAATATCAATAATATTGAGGATATCTGGAATCATGTGATTCTTGATTTGATACACTGAAGAGAACACAACATTCCTACTATTTCCAAACAACAAAAACATAAAAATAATGATAAGGAGATATCAAATGACTATTAATAACAGGCATTCTATAATGTGACTGGACTCTTCAAAAACATCAAGGTCAACAAACACAAAGAAAACCTCAGGAACAATTCCTTATTAAAGGGGAATGAAACTCACAGCAATGAAATACAATGCAAGATCTTCGGCTAGGTACTGGATTAGAGAAAATGACAATATAAAGTTTATTGTGGGACAAGTGGACAAGTCACTTAACCATCTCATGTCTAATTTTCTTCAACTGTCATAGGGGGCAAATCTTTAGCATCTTCTAAAGCTATTAGTGTAGGGAATGAGATATCATTGTGAAATATACAGCACAGGTCTAGACTCCATAAATGTTTAATATAAACTCACTGAAAGTTTCTTTATCTTCTATAACCCTCTCATTCTACTCCATGATTTATTTTGACCTAGTAGCTAGGCTCATCCTGCCAATTTAATCTATATTTACTACTTAATTATAGCCTTAGGGTCACTTTTGCAACTGTTCCGCCAGTGTCAGGTTGTAACAACCTTGCTTCTGACTTCTCCTTCTGGATATTATCACAAGATGTGCAACTCTGATACCTCTCTTTGCAAATGACCCAGACCCTCAAGCTAAAACTTCTGATAATAGAATTTTATCTCCCTCTCCTCCCTGCCCACTGTGTGTGTGTGTGTGTGTGTGTGTGTGTGTGTGAGTGTGTTTGTGCCAGTGTGCGTGCACATATTCAAGACTTCTCTTCTTATAGTGCACTTCCCTGATGGCTCAGTAGGTAAAGAATCTGCCTGCAAAACATGAGACACAGGAGACATGGGTTCAGTATGTGGATTGGGAAGATCCCCTGAAGCAGGAAAATGGCACCCCACTCCGGTATTTTTGCCTGAGGAATCCCATGGACAGGGGAGCCTGGCAGGCTACAGTCCATGAGGTCACAAAGAGTTGAATAGCACTTAGCGGCAAAGCACTTCTAATATTAGCCAAATGTATTATCAAATGTCAAATATCTTTTTCTCAGTAATATCTTCTCAAACTACTATTATTTATCATGATTATAAATATGATGATTTTTTAAAATTTTTCTTTCTTTCTTTTTTTATTTTTTGGCTGTGGGGAATTTAGCCCTCTGACCAAGAATTGAAAACCGGGCCCACCGCAGTGAAGGCACCTAGTCTTCAATCATTGGACCACCAGGGAATTCCCCCATCAAACTACATTTAAAATGGCAATCACTGCCACCCAACAACCTCTAGACTTTTACATTTTTCTTTATTCTCCCTCATAACACTTTTTACACTTCTACATACTATTTGTGTTTACTTGGTTGTTTTGACCATTTTCTGTCTCCTTTTGCTGGAATGTAACCTCTATCAAGTTAGGCGATTTCAGTTGTATTTTCAGGGGTATATATGCAGAATCTATAGCAGTGCTTGACACTTGATAGATACTTGATAATATTTGTTAATAAATGAAAATTACTCACTTGTTGGGCAGGTGCCCTTGTGCTGCTTTTGACAGAAACTGAGAGCTATCCACACAGAAGTCATTGGGGTAAACCTCGTTCCTTATTGTGTTAAGCAGTAGTTCTCAAACTGGGCTTCACCAATAAAAATTCAGCAGTTCCTGAGTTCATGTGGAATATAAAAGACTTGAGAAAAATTGCTTAAGATCTTATTCGAAACAAAGAATTACAGATATAAGAGCAAACATTTGGAACTCTGAGGAATATAAAGAAATGAAATGTGCCAGAGGAATTTCTGTTTTACAAAACTAGATTCACTTGTTACCAAGAGAAAAGGGACCCCTAGACAGTCACCATTCTGATGTCAGGAACAAAAGGAAAACAGAAATTAAAATGATTTTAAATATGGGTGACAGATAGTGAGGGGAAGAGGGAAGTCTCAAATTAGACCTGAATATTGATGCAGAGTGTCACCACAACAATTTTCTAAATATTTCAAAATAAGCAATATCTTAATGCTTATTCAGAGACGCAATGGCAGCCCACTCCAGTGTTCTTGCCTGAAGAATCCCAGGGATGGCGGAGCCAGGTGGGCTGCCGTCTACGGGGTCGCACAGAGTTGGACACGACTGAAGCGACTTAGCCGCCACTGTAAATGCTTATTTGGAAAGGAAAGTGTGAACAATTGACTGTTTTTCATGATAAGGAGACTCTCATTGAAAAAATCTCACAATTAAACTCTCACTGGAAGATATCTCCCATTTCAGAGAGGCTCTTGTATTATACATATACCACACAACTGGAACAGAATCACTAGAAGGATTGACATACTGGTGATGCTTACCAAGAATATTGCTTGCTTACACCAAGAATATTTATCCTTTTATATCCCATTTTCTCCTTTATCTACAAGCCTCTAGATAGTATTAAGCCCCTGCTCTAATCTTTGATTTGCAACAGTAATGTTAAGTCTAGATTGGTGGCGCTAGTGGTAAAGAACCTGCCTGCCAATACAGGAGACTTAAGAGACACAGGTTTGATTCCTGGGTTGGGAAGATCCCTTGGAGGAGTGCATGGCAACCCACTTTAGTATTCTTGCCTGGAGAAACCCACGGACAGAGGAGCCTAGCAGGATATAGTCCATGGGGTTCCAAAGAGCTGGATACTATTGAAGTGACTTAGCATGCAGAATGCACAGATTATACACTATACTGTGGTCCAGGGGACAACAATTACCAGAAAAATGAGAAACTCTTGTGTCTTGCTGTGTGGGGCAGACACTGTGATTCTTACGTGATCCTGCGGTCTGTTCACAAAAGTGGAGAATAACAGATTGAAAGATGGATAACACCACTTTGGAGGTGCTGGCAACAGGCACTGTTCATCACGTCACTGTCCTTGGTTTTCTCTGTTGGGCACTATGTCTGGACTTAACATGAGACAAGAAAGAGAATCATGGGTAAACCATTTGCCAAGGGCATAACTTGACCTTACAGTTTAATGGAATTAACTGCCCATTCTAATCTGTTTCTAAGACTCCTGGGTGGAGGAGCTGATTTGAGCTTCCACCTCTAATCAAGAGTGACCTCAAGAAAGGAAAGATGGCCTGCTCTGAAACATCAGAGACCTCTAGCTTCAAAAATGCCATCTAGAGTTCTGACGGACGGTAGACTCCCACATCCCGTATATCAAGATTAATATTCTGAAGAATGTGAGAAGAGATCCAGCATTTCCCTGTGTTCACTTTGTCCATAAAAAGGAGAATTTTCTTTAACTCCCAGAAGAAGAAAATGGTGGAGTGACTACTTTCAGCTCTTCTCTCACCCTTGCATTTTTTCTTTCTGTATGTGATTAGAGTCCAGGACACTGGCTGGCTTAGTGGGAGCACCAAATTGGCGTCAATACTTGAATCATATCCTCCTGTTCTCACTTCCCGAGGTCTTTTATATGAGCACTGATTGTTCTCTCACTCAGACACTAAAACCAAGGCGTGTCTCTGCCCTCATCCCTTGCTTCATAGCAGAGAAACTGGTGGCCCTATTTTGGCTTTAATTAACTGGAACTCTTATATTTAAGGTTTACAGGTACATCCTGGAAACACATTAGTCATACAGATATTCATGTGTTTTGCTTTTGTTCTGTTTGTATGTACTCAAGAGAGATGAGAGTATCTTAGCCACTCCCTCACAACTTCAACAAAAGCAGTTCCATAATTCAAGCTTTCAGAGATTCCAAATCAAATTTAAGTCTGCAACAGTATTTTAATATAGAAATGCATCCCCATAGATCAGCTTTGTCTTCTATTAAGAGCAAAATGGGGAGGTTGAGGGAAGATCTAAGAAAAAGCTGGGAGAAGGGAAGGGGCAGGATGTCAGACAACCTCCTGTTTTTAGAGCTAGTAATGCCGCCTAGTCCTGGCTGGGCCAGCCCTGGAAGGAAGTATGTGGGCTGGCTGTAGAATTAATTGAATTTCACAACTTGCCTCTCATTCCTGCTGACACAAAGTGCCTTGCAAGGGGGGAGGCATCACAGGAGGCCAACACAATGGCAAGACCAAGGTTGGGCACTGCTGTGAGTCTTTCTATATGCAACTCCTGGCTCAAAATAGCCTGCCTGTTAGGGCCCCAGCCGAGAGCCCCTACAGACGAGGAAGGAAGAGATGTGCTGTCTCTAAGATATGTGCTGCCCTCTGCTCCAAAATGAAGCCACTGACCTGTGGTCGCCCTTCCCCTCTTGGGGCTAGAGAGGCCTCTCCTATAAAGAAGGCATTCTGACTGCATGAATTTATTTAAAATAAATAAATTTCCAGCTGTGACACTCTATTTGTCTAAGGATGGGAGGATCAACTCAAGACTTCCTTTAGCAACAGTCCCATGCCCCATTAATGTGTAGAACCCGACTCAGGGTATATAATAAGCTTCCAGGCTCATTTCTCCACCTAGATAGGAACCAAGGGAAGGATATAACTCTGAACCAGGCATTTTACAAGTCTTTACATAGGTAACTATATGCCACCTTTACAAAAAGAATGCAAGAGCTAAAGGAGGAGTTGTCATTTACTAATAAGGAGACAATGGCTCAAAGAATTTAGAGGACTTACCCAGTGCAAAAAAAATAATAATAATAAAAGGTAAGAAAAAGAGCTAGAATTAAAATTCAAACTATAAACTCCAAAGCCAGGGGCTATTCTCACAGAACAATTTTGCCTACATGAAGCCTGAATTGTTTCTGTGACCGTTCCCGTAACATCATTACTAAATACATGTTTATTAATGAATGGCTGTCTAAAGGAAAATATGATTTATTAGGTTAAATATATTAAAGTGTTTGATCAGTGAACAGAAAGATTATTGTGAACAAATTCTGACTTCAAGTAACATTTCTAAGAATATTCTGTAAGATGACCTTCATTTATTCATATGTTCATGCACTTAAAAAATGGCACCTACAAGATGCTAGGCACTGGGCCAGGGGTAGGTAAAAGAGGAAATAATCCTTGAATATATAGCATATACTGTTTTGTGGGAGGACAGCCTACATTCAGTGAGTCTGGAGTCACAACAGGGATGCGAGCTGTGAGAGAAGGGTGACCTGGAAGCTGAGAGTGTGTCCTGGGGAGTCAGGTCAGGCTCTCCTGAACTCATGGTGGCTCAGCTGAAATTTACAGGAAGTGCAGACATTAACCAGGTGGGAGGGGTCAAGAGTACAATCACTCTGAGCAGCAGACAGCATGTGGAGAGGCGCACACGAGGCAGGGAGGGGCAGGCTCCTCTGCAGGAGTGGAAAGAAAGCTGCTAAGGCTCAGGTGAACCTGTGGGGGTCCTGGGGTCCTGGGGTCCAGAGCTCACTTCGCAGAGCGATGCTTTTCTAAGATGCATACCCGCAAAGTCTGCTGCACTTACTCTCATCTCAACCTCCTTCAAGACCCTTTTCTGAGGAGCTCCTTCTTTTCCAGGCTCATGCCTTCATTCAAGGTCTGCCCCTCACTCCCACCCTCTTCACAGGCTTCATGTTTTGTCACTTTTTCTGGGTTCAACTTCACTTACGTCCCTTTCCCTTTTGCAGGATTATCATTAATATGCAAACACACTGCAATACCCCCATCTTAAAAAATCAACTACATTGATACCCACATTCCCTTAGCATCTGCCATGATGCTTCCCTTTTTCTTTTTATAGACAAAGTTGTTTATAAAGTTGTCTTCATAAGCAGTTTCTCACATCTCATTCTCCACCTCTCTCTCTCTCACACACACACATACACACACACACACACACACAGATCGGCAATTACTATTCAAAATTAGTAAATGTAACAGACATTTACAAAAAGACAGCAAGCCACGAACTGCCACAACCATCAATAGAAGACCAACAGAGCAGTCAGCACCTCAGGAGCCCCCTCATTCGCTCTTCCTGATTCTACACTTGCTACACTCCAAAATTAACTATTCTTAATTTTACTTAAGCACTTTTACCTTTACTTTGTAGTTTTACCATCTATGCTTGCATCCTTAAATGCTATTGTTTAATTTATCTTGCCTGATATTTTAAACTTAAAACCATATGGTATAAAGCTATTTGTATCTAGTTTCTTTCACTCAACATCATGTTTGTGAGAATCATCATGTTGCACAAAGCTGCAATTTATACATTTTCATTGTTAAAAAGTCTTCCATTATATCAGCATGACTCTTTACTTGATTATTGATAGATATGGGATTGTTTACAGTTTGGGACCCATGAATAACACTGTATGAGCATGCATCCTTGCATATGTCTATTGGTAAATACCAACAGATGCAAAAGTGAGTGATCACAGGCTTTACATATCTTCAACTTGGAGAGATACTTCACTAGTATAATACAAAAATGTTTTCCAAAACATAGCATCTTATATTCCCATTAGTAATATATGAGAGGATTTTTTGTTTTCTTTTGATCCACATCATATTCATTAGCATTTAGAAATATTAGTCACTCTTTCTTCTTTTTCTCTTAGTGTTCTGGTGAAATGTTGTATTAAACTAAGATTAAAATTTACATTTTCTGATTATTACCATAAAATTCAGCACTTTTCAAACATATGCATTAAAGGTCAATTGGACAGACACTTTAGTAAAATGTTTGTTCAGTTCTTTTGCAAATGTTTCTATTGGGTAGTCTATTATTTTTCTTAGTGAAATAGTTATAGCTTATACAAGGCTTTATTGGTTATATGGGCTTAAAATATCATCCATTCTGTAGCTTGTTTTTTAATCCTCTTACTAGTCTTTTTTAAACAAAAATGCCTAACTTTAATATAGTTCCACTTTTCAATATTTTCCTCTGTAGTTACATACATTTATGTCATTTCAAAAAGCTTTTCCTACACCAAGATCATGAGCATATTTTCATACATTATCTTTTGGAAGCCTCATTGTTTTGTAGTCCATATAGGCTTTGAAAATCCATACTTACAGCCCCCTTGAAATTTATTTTTGTGTCATGTACAAGATAGGAGTCAAATTTCATTTTTTGTTCACTTGGATATCCAACTGATTCAACAGCATTTATTATTTGCTATATTTATATTCCTACTGCTTTGTAATTCCTCCTTTTAAAACAAGTGACTGTTTATGAGTATGAATGCATCTGGGCTGTTTACTATTTTTGTGGAGCCCTTGTATAATTTATAGAATACCAGACTGCATTATGTATGATATTTGCAACAAAATTCTTTACAGATATTCTTTATCAGATCAACCAATTCTCTTTTATTCCTAGGTTGCTAAAGACATAAAGGATGAATAGACGTTAAATCTTGTCAACATCTTTTCATCTTTTACAATAATAATATAATCGTTCTTCCTTATTTGTTCCTGTGGTAAATCATATTATTTTTTAACACTGAAACCAAACATGACATCTAAAATTAATCTAAATGGTCATGAAGCTTTATAATTACATATATACTTTATATTAGAAACATAGTTGTATTGTTGTTGTTCAGTCACTGTCATGTCTGACTCTTTGCAACCTCAGGCACAGCAACACACCAGCCTTCCCTGTCCTTCACTATCTCCCAGAGTTTGCTCAAACTCATATCTATTGAGTTGATGTGTCATCCAACCATCTCATCCTCTGTCACCCTCTTCTCATCCTGCCCTCAATCTTTCCCAGCATCAGGGTCTTTTTCAAGAGTCTGCTCTTTGCATCATGTGGCCAAAGTATTGGAGCTTCAGCTTCAGCATTAGTCCTTCCAATGAATATTCAGGGTTGATTTCCTTTAGGATGGACTGGTTTGATCTCCTTGCAGTCCAAGGGACTCTCAAGAGTCTTCTCCAACACCACAGTTCAAATGCATCAGTTCTTCAGTGTTTAGCTTTCTTTATGGTCCAATTCTCACATCCATACATGACTACTGGAAAAACCATAGCTTTGACTAGACTGACCTTTGTCAGCACAGTGATGCCTCTGCTTTGTAATATACTAGGTTTGCTATAGCTTTTCTTCCAAGGAGCAAGAGTCTTTCAATTTCATGGCTGCAGTCACTGTCCACAGTGATTTTGGAGCCCAAGAAAATAATCAGTTTGCATTTGGTTGTTTTCTCAAACCAGCTAACTAAAAATGTCATTGCCCAGTGAGAAATCATGATTGACAATGCCATCTCTTAAATCTACAGCTGTTAACCAGCGTGTTTCCTTTATTCTAATGTTTGCACTTATCATGAATGAACTGTCATCATTCTGTGATTACCGAGGCAAAATCTTGTGTATTTTGCAATGCCTTCTCTATCCTCTCTGGGATAGTAAGCATCAAGCCCTCAGTAGTGAGTAGACAAGGTCAGCCACCACAGAACTGAGGCTGGGAGCTTAATACCAAGAGCTCACAAAGGTGCACGTCAAGCATTCTTAGGAGGAATAGAGGATCCTGGTGGGAGTGCCCAGAGCAGATCCCTAGAGGAGGCAGAGAGACCTATACTCCAAGGGAACAAAGGAGGATATTATTAAACATCTGTCATGTGCCAGATTCTCCACAGGGGATCGCTGAGAATGCAAAATTCAGTCAGAAGTGCTATGACTTCAAAAAAAAAAAAAAAAAGATCAGATTCATTTATCTCATGTTCACAGCTCAGCCAATGCGTTCTATCTTCCATTCCCTCCACATACTGAAACTAACCTCCCTAATGCCAAATAGAGTATTTACATCTCCGATTCCTAGAAGTTCAAGTCCTAAATCTTCTTACCATCTTTCTCTCTCTTGAGTAATTATGATAAGCAAAATACCATCTTCTTTCTGATGTTTTTCTGTTCTTTATCAGTCTCCACTCTCAGGTCTTTGCCCTGCCTGCCCCTTAGATATGTTGGTCTCCTGAGATTATTTCTGAGTCTCTTACATTCTTTCTCCATGTCCTGCTTGTAATTCCAGTCTTGCCCATGGAACCAGCTATCAAGCCAATGCGAACTTCTCAAAGATCCCCATTTTGAAACCCTTCACCTCCGCTTTACTGTTTCTGGCATATCCACAATGTCTTTCATGATTTCCTTGATTGACTCTGTAGTTAATCCTGTGAAGTCGTGTACAACATCTGGACAGTTTTCTCCATCAAAAATTCATTGTTTCAGGCTTCATGGCTTTTTCTATAACAATGATGGCATCTTCAATGGTATAATCCTTTCAGACTTTCATGATGTTCCCCCCACCAGGGTTCTCTTTATATAGTTGACAATCCTTCCCATAGAGTACTGTGTAAAATGAGCCTGAAAGGTATCTTATGACCCCCTTTATCTGAAGGTTGAATTAGAGACATTGTGTTTGGGGGCAATTAGAACACCTTGACATCTTTGGTGTTGAACTCGTGAGGCTCTGGGTGAGCAGGGACAGTGCTCAGGAGCAGTAGAACTATAAAGACAACCACTTACTGACAAGATACCTCCTGACATCAGAGACCAAGTATCCATGGAACCAATCTAGAAAAAGGATTCTCATTGTCCAGGCCATCTTGTGGTAAACCAAAAGACTGGCAGCTTGTGTATATCTTTTCCCTTCAAGGCTTGAGGGTTAGCAGGTTTATAGATGAAGCTAGTCTTGATTACAAATCTGACAACATTTGCACAAAACAACAGTTAGTTTATCCCTTCCTGCCTTAAATCTTGGTGCATGCTTCTTTTCCTTCCTGATAAACAACCTTTGTTGCATTTATCTTTTCCAGAATAGGGCACATTTGTCTGCATTAAAAACCTGTGCAGGCAGATATCCTTTCTCCTCAGTAATTTTCTTAAAGGTATCTGGGAACTTGTCTCCTGCCTCTTGGTTGGCAGAAGCTGTTTCTCCTGTAATCTTGACATTTTTTTAAGTTAAACCTCTTCAACAATTATCGAACCATTCTTTGCTGGCATTAAATTCTCTAGCTTTAGATCCTTTACCTTCTTGCTATAAGTTGTTAAATGATGACTCTGCTTTTTCTTGAATCGTATAGATTCTACAGGTGTGCATTTATTACAGAAATCTTGCACCCATATGAAAGCTGCATTTTCAATGATATAGAAATGTATTTCATGAAAAGTGCAAGGTATAGCTGCTGCAGTCATGATGTCACAGATTTCCTTTTCTCTTTTTACAATGGTCCTTTTGTTGGATTCATTTATCTTAAAATGATGGGCAACTACAGCTACAGATGTCAATCTATGGTACACATTAAGCAATTCAACTTTTTCTTTTAATGTCATGACTTTTCTCTGCTTCTTGGGAGCATTTCTAGCATCACTAGTGGCTCTTCATATGGTTCCCCTGGTATTATTCAAGGCTTATGGTATTGCACTAAGCACGATGAAAAATATACACGATGAAAAAAAAAAGAACAGCAAGAGATCACTTTTTATTATGACACAAAATTTACTGGAGACACAAACTGCTCACACAAAGATGATTAGCATCACATGATGTTCTAAGTGAAAACTCACAACACTTGAGTTCACTGCAACAGCAACAGGAGGCAGCTATGAAATTATTACAGTAGGACAGTGTTACTATAGATAAATTTATGCAGTTATGAGTTAATGCCCCATCTTTATATTTGTCTACATATCTCTCAACTGGAAATGGCACTATGTATGCCATTTGGTCAGTGGTATGGTCAGTGTTTGTGTGCACAAGTTTTGGTAAATTTTAAGTTTTTATAATAGATTTGTGCATATTCCATGGTAGTAAGTGATAAAATGGACTAAAATCTACAGATATCTTATGTACTTAGGACACACACCTTTGTCTTAATTTTTTCAGTAAATTAGGCTACCCGGTTCATCTGCAAGTTTTTTCAATTTTTTGCAAATCTCCAAAAAATACTTCTAAAATATTTATCAAAATAAAAATCCAAATATAAGTGAACCCACACAGTTCAAATCCCTGCTATTCAAAGGTCAACTATACACACACACACACACACACACACACACACGAGAATGTGTGTATAAATATATACAGTGAAAGTCACTCAGTCATGTCTGACTCTTTGTGACCCCATGGACTTTACAGTCCATGAAATTCTCCAGGCCAGAATACTGGAGTGGGTTGCCATGTCCTCCTCCAGGGGACCTTCCCAAACTCAGGGACTGAACCAAGGTCTCCCACATTGCAGGCAGATTCTTTACCAGTTGAGCCACAAGGGAAGCCCATATTATATATATATATATATATATATATATATATATATATATATAATTTCTTATTTTATTTTCCTCATTTTCTATTAAGTTAAGAGATATATCAATATAAGTGGTGTTGACATTTGCATTTCAGTTCACAGGACACTAGAAGCCACATCAAGAGGTGAAAGGGAAGATGGTATATCACTGGACATGTGAGACTTCCAGGTGGGTACAGGGAATAAGAGCACATTGTGTTGTCACTTCTGTGTCATGAAGTTACTGCTGGTTTCAAGTTAAATAAAGGCAGAAGTTGAGACTCAATAGTGACGAGCAGAAAAGTGGGCTATGCTAGTCTAACATCTGGCTTGCTTCCAGATCTATTCCCTGACCATCGCCCAGAAGCAATGTGAGGCCATGGGAGCAGGATTAGCAAGAAGCAGCACTGGACAGAGGAGAGATGTTTACAACACTAGGAGGAGGACTGAAGAAAAATCAGCAAATTTTGGTAACTTTGTCAGGGTTATAGCAGACAACCAACAGTGAGTGGAGCATGGTGAGTATTTCAGCCCAGGTAGATTTATATCCCTCTCTAAAACCACTTCAGATGCTCTAATCAGCATAGATCGGCAACACCAGAAAGAAACATGGTGCATGATATGATCAAATGGAGAAGACTGGACACAGTGGGCTATTGTCAGAGAGAGGGGTCATCATAGTGGGATGGAGCTGAGTTTGGAAACGATCACTCTGTAGTGGCTTACATGGACCTTAAAATCAAATGAGAATATTGTGAGTTCAAATGAGAATGTGAATACAGTGCCACTGCCGGTTTATGACATTTAAACAAAGGTGGGAGTTGGCTTGATTAGTAATGACAGTGACAGGACTGCCTTGGCAAGACACAGGACTCTTCCTCTTGAAATGCAAGTGCTTAAGAATGCAAGGGCTTCATCAGCAGACGAATGGATGAGGAAGCTGTGGTACATATACACCATGGAATACTACTCAGCCATTAAAAAGAATTCATTTGAATCAGTTCTAATGAGATGGATGAAACTGGAGCCCATTATACAGAGCAAAGTAAGCCAGAAAGATAAAGACCATTACAATATACTAACACATATATATGGACTTTAGAAAGATGGTAACGATAACCCTATATGCAAAACAGAAAAAGAGACTCAGATGTATGGAACAGACTTGTGGACTCTGGGAGAAGGAGAGGGTGGGATGTTTCAGGAGAACAGCATTGAAACATGAATATTATCTAGGGTGAAACGGATAACCAGCTCAGGTTGGGTACATGAGACAAGTGCTCGGGCCTGGTGCACTGGGAAGACCCAGAGGGATGGGGTGGAGAGGGAGGTGGGAGGGGGGACTGGGATGGGGAATACATGTAAATCCAGGGCTAATTCATATCAATGTATAACAAAAACTACTGTAATGATGTAAAGTAATTAGCCTCCAACTAATAAAAATTTAAAAAAAAATAAATAAATAAAAATAAGGGCAAATAAAAAAAAAAAAAAGAATGCAAGGGCTTAAGAGAGTGATAGGGAGATAGAAGTGAAAAAGAGAGAAGCTGAAGAATGAACATGGGCTGACAGAGGAGGATCAAAGCAGCAATAACTAATGGAGAGAATTTTAGAAGCAAAGTTAGTTTCATTTAAAGATTAACTCTAGCCTCGGGGTATGCACTGATGGAATGCTACCAAATGATATCAAATTCACAGAAAACATCAAATTAAACGCTTGGGAAGAAAAAGAAACAAAAACAAAGGAAACTATCCTACTGTTTTGAAGGCAACTGGCTTTTTCCTACTATTGAACGTGCAGCTGCCAATCCAAGCAAGTGAAATAGATGCGGTAAAGAAAGAAAGATCTGAACAGGCAGCAGAGAGAATAACAGTAAATAGTACTGGGCAGCCAGAGAAATGAAATATACTTGATGAGCCTTGAACTCGGGAGGTGGTTGGCCTGGGACTTTCCTGCTCTGTGATGGAAGCTACATCCATGACCAGAAGGATTCCTGTCCGCTGAAGTTGTGTTGTAGAGAATGTTATTAGTGCTAAGAAATAGGAAAATCTCCCCAGAGCAACTACTCAGTCTTCAGAAATGGTTCACAAAAAGAATTTCAAACTCTTTCAAGCAGACATTGATCACACCCACTGTGTTCTTTGCAATGATTCCACTACAAAGTTTCAGCGTTCCCTATACACAGAGTCCTGCCAAAAGCCAGCAAAGCTTCCACTGTTTGCCCTGCAGGGAAACGGGAGGACTTAGAGAAAGCCACTGGCCTCAAGGAGCACACTGTCTAGAAGGAAAATGTGGTGACTTATACATGATAAGGCTTCCCAGGTGGCTCAGTGGTAAAGAACCTGCCTGGGAATGCATGAGATATAAGAGATGCTGGTTCGATCCCTGGGTCAGGAAGATCCCCTGGAGAAGGGAATGGCAACCTACTCTAGTATTCTTGCCTGGAGAACCCCATAGACAGAGGTGCCTGGCAGGCTATATATAGTCCATGGGATTGCAAAGAGTCAGACACGACTGAGTGACTAACACTTCACACTTATACAATAAGTGTATAAGAAAAAGTAGAAAGTGATAGGGCCACTGAAGACAAAAGGGAAATTCTACCATTTCTTGGTACATTTCAGGCTGTCTGGAGCTGCCCTTTGCGGACTCATCCTTGAGAGGCTGTCTTCTTTTTGGGGTGTTTTATTTGTCTTCTCTCTAAACTCATTCCTTGCTATCTAGTGGCTTCACGATTTAATCCATATGACCCCAGCATCAGCCAGTCCATGAGCATATCTTATATTAGTGGCTTGGGGCTCACATCCAGGACTGATAATGCAAACATCACCTAGTAGGTCCAGAAGTGTGTTAGCGAGAGATGACAAATTCTACATGAACTTTGTAAATCTTTCTTTAGACAAGGCATGCAAGACTTGTATAAGCCACACCTCAGGACAGGGGCTATAGTATCTTTTTCAGCCTCTTAACCAGATATAAGAATGTCATGCTTACCCTTGTCTCATGAAATGTGCTGGATTGGGACCCCCACCCCACGTGGAGTACATTTGGTTCCCATTTCCCCCAGATGTCATCCTCACTCCAGGCTGCCTCTGCCCGCTTCCAGACGGAGCTCTCAGCAGGCCTGTAACTATAGCTCTGCTCACCACTGAGGGCTGCAGTTATGCTCTGAGTCTCCAAGAGGTTCTGCCTGCTTGTGAGCACTGCTTATCCATCACTGATGTGTTTAAAACACAGGGAGGTTCACAGCGTGAACTTCCAATGCCATTCTGATCCGTCATCTATGTCATCTCATTTAATCTCCATGATATTCTGGGAAGGCCAGGAACACCATAAATCACAGGATAGATTTCATATAACAATTATTAGAATAAAAAATTCACAGGCAGTTGGCTATGCCAAAAGAAATAGGAGTCCACATCTGCATTTTAGCAGAGGAATAAATTAGCCCAAAAAGTTTTAACCAAAACCAAGTCTTGAGTAACAGAATAGAAATGTGACTCCATATCTGTGGGAACCCAGAACCTGCAGACAATATTGCTTTAGTGGTTAAGGAGAGCTGGAGTTCCTTTCAGTGAAGTGAACAAAATTCTTACTAGCCCTTAAAAAACATGAGTAAGGAATGAGACATTTTAGACAAAGGGACCCTATATGTGCAAAGTTTTAGAAATCAGAAATACCAGGTACATTTCCAGAAAGGCCAGTCCTCCATGCTATAGCATTCTTCTGTTCAGTTACCAGTGAGTTTATCCATCTACCCCTTCAATTCCAATAAATTTACAACTTTTATTGAGCATTACTATGTACCAACCACTAGGTACTAAAAATGCAAAGGATGTAAAATCTTGACCTGTCTGAAAGGATCCCACATACTAGTAAGAGAAAAAGATATCTTGACAAAAACATTCATTATTGTCTACACTTTAAAATATAGCCCAATGACCATGCTATATTAGAGGAGTTGATATTTGAGCAGGTTCCTGAAAGATGTATAGAATTGCAAGAGGTGCAGAGGGTAAGGGCTGTGGGCATTCCAGGTTGAGACAATAGCAGATGCAGAGGCCGAAGTATAAAGCACACAATACTACTTTCAGGACTTGCAAGTGGTCCGTTTGGTCAGACCCTCTCCTGCCTTCCTCCCCAGGTGCAAAAACTGACCAGGGATGGAGGTGAATGGGAATGGATTGAGTAGTTTGGAACTGTCTCCCTTTCGACTGATGCCCAGCCGAGGCTGCAGCTCAGGAGCCTTTAGAATCAACACGTCAGAAACTGGTGAAGCCCTGGGGCTGAAGGTGCTGCTGCTCTCCAATCCCAGGCTTGTCTCACCCTAGAGCACTCCCCGAGCTGCATGCCCTGATGCCTGATGCTGAAACAGATATATTCATTTCTCCCACTGCTCATCCCTATCTCTACAGAGCATCCCTGCCTTGTTATCCTCTTCTTAGGTAAGCCAGACCATGCAGATGTACCTTGTAAGGAATGATTTCACATCACCAAGCTGTCAAAACACAGTATTTTTTATCCTTGAGGTTTGCATACAAACAGCATGCCAGCTGACCCGCTTTGCTCCAGGGCCAAAGGTGAGAGAAGAAAGTGCAGGGGCGGAGTGGATGCGGAGCAGGTGGCTGACACATGATGAAAGGAAGGTGGGCAAGGAGTAGAACTGCAGAAGGGTGAGATGGGGTTAGAGTGGTGAGGGCAGTTTCCAAGCTGGATGCCTCTATCTTCTGTTTTTATTAATATGTTTGTTTTCAAATTCTTCCCATTGTCTGACTTCACATCCAGCATAACCTCCCAGGTCTGTGATGATTATTTCTAAATACCTATTTGTTTTCAATACCTACTTTTCTCTCAATCCAATTCAGTGAAGACTTACCCAGGTTCATCCCAAATCCATGAACTAGGCTGAAACTTGCAACTTAAAAGGAAATAGGGCATGAACTCCATTTTCATGGAACTCACAATCTAATGAGGAAAGACACCACACAGAGCACCATATTAATAAAGAATTAAGATGCTGAGGGGATGTAGAAAAATGAGCCTGGAGGACCAGGGCAAGACCTCAAGGAGGCGCTTCCTGCACTGGATATTAAAGATAAGCGGGAAGTATATTTAGTATTAATAGCATTGTCGATAATGATAAATGCTCTCAATAGACCTGCCATGAAATGATTATGGGGAATAACACTGCATCAACGTAAATATAACGACTGCTATAATATGAGGGGAAATTAATGGAACTATCATCAAGTTGGGAGACTAATCCAATTCTCTAAATCTTTAACAGATCAAATAGACAGGAATAAATGGGTTTCAGGGAAACAGAATAATACAATAAATAATGTTTATTTGCCAGATGTGTATATATTGTACTCTACCATATTTTTAAATGACCATAGTTTATTGCAGAAAGAAAAGCATAATATTACTATCTAGACACACACTGACTCTTAATACAGTCTGAAAGCTAAAATTATATTAAAATAAGACATAATTAAAATTAATACCTTATGGGCCTTTATGCATATCAATAAAACAGACAACATTCTGATAAATTTAACTAAGGACTAAAAGAGAAAATATCAATATATCAACACTGGGAATGAGAAAGAGGGCCCAATGACAGACACAACTGACTAATATTTTAAGGAGTTTTATGCATAGGTTTATGAAGGTATTTGTTATTTTATTTTTCAATTATAGATGTGTCTTGTTTGGGAATCTAGATAATTCTGGATTTATAAAATGAGGTAGGCAGCATCTTCTTATTTCCTGTAAGAATCTGTGAAACTGGAATTATTTCTTGCTCGACTATTTGCTAGCGTTCCCCTGGTGAAACCAAGTGGGCCTGGAATCTCTTTGTGTCTCCTGTAAGGAACATAGGGTTGGATCTTGCTTTTTTTTTTTCCAGACTGGAAAGCTGTGACTTATGATTTTGTTCTGCTGGTCTTGCCTTTTTTTCCTCTTTTTGTTTTTTTTGGGAGGGGAGGGTGGGGAGGCATCAGCTTGGGGAGTATTACTTGAATATAAGAAACTCTTTTATTTCCTGAACTTCTTGGAAAGACTTTTGTTATTCTGTTAGTTTGCTGTTTTGTTTACTCCAGGACTTACAAGCTGTATTTTTCACTTTTAACATCTAGTTAGGTTGAATGCATTGTACTACTTCACACCTGAGTGGTCCACTCCTGACACTACAGTGTTCCACTTCACTCTTCACTCTTCCCACTTAGCATCTTTCAAATGGAATATCTAAAGAACAGAATTACTTTATGTATACAATCCCTTTCTGTAGTGTATCTTTCTAAATACATTAGCAATTCTACCTTATGATGTTATTCATTTTATTTTAAAATCCATTAATATTTATAGAAATTATTAGTAGGGGAAAATGAGTAGTCTTTTATGTTTACCTGCTTCTTTTCCACTTCTGTGGCCCTTCTTTACTTCCTAGATATCTGAGTTTCTCTCTGATATCATTTCCATTTTGGCTTCAGGATATTACTTAGAATTTCTTCTATTGTAGGTATACTGGCAACAAATTCAGCTTTTGTTTTCTCTTAAGATTTCTTTATTAAACTCTCACTTTTGAACATAGATTTTAGTTCATATAGCATTCCAGTGGACAGACCCCACTACCATCAGCAGGTCATTCCATTGCACTGTGGTCCTCTGTCTTCCTGATGAGAAGTCAGGAGTCAGTCTCTTCTTTGTTCCCATATATATAACAAAAGCTTTTTTTTTTCACTGCATGCTTTCAAGCTTGTATTTTCTTTTCTTTTTTTTTTTTTTTGGTCTCCAACAGTTTGACTACGATATGCAAAGAAGTGGTTTTCTTTGTATTTATCCTGTTTGTTGTTCATTGAGCTTCTTGTGCCTATAATTCAATGTTTTCATCACATTTTGTAACTTTCCAGTGATTATATTTCAATTATTTTTCTGTATTATTATTATTCTAATAATTAGTATTCTAGAAAACTAATTACTCCTTCTAGAACTCTTATTTATGTGTCAGACTGAATGATATTGATCCATATATCTATATCAGTAGAGTTCACTCTCTCTCTTTTTTCTTTTCAACCTTTCTCCAATCTGCTCTAATTCAATATCTTTTTCATCTCAGTCAATTCCAAGTTCTGTATTTGGTTTTCTTTGGATATATTCCCTAAACCGGAATCCCAGATCATATGGTAGTTCTATTTTTTAATTTTTTGAGGAAACTCCGTACTGTTTTATGTTTCCATGTTGGCTGTACCAATTTACATTCCCGCCAAGAGTGTGTAAGTCCCTTTCTCCACTTCTTCACTAGCATTTATTATCTCTTGTCCTTTTGATGGTAGTCATTCTAACAGGTGATATTTCATGGTGGTTTTAATTTTCTTTGCCAGTGGTACTGAGTATCAATCTGGAAATGGAATCCCAAAGTAACTGACATCAAAACAGAGTTGTGAATGTTAGAAAACAGGAAGTGTACTAATCAAAATGACTTTACAAGAGAATTAAGTGGCCCCTTCTTTTCTTGGAAAGGTAGGTTAGTAGTCAAGATCCTGCTCTCCGAGGTCAACACACCTTGATTAGAATTCTGATTTGCCATCCACTTGCCCATCACCTCAATAACTCAATCCCTCCACGTCTCAGTACCAATGAGATATATGACTCACGTAAAACACTTTGCTCAGGGCCTGCCTAGTGACCAAGTAGAAGCTTAACAAATATGCCCTATTATCTTTTTTTTAAATAATGTTTCTTCAATGAGATGCTATTTTGCCTTTAAGAAGTCTATGAAAAATATTGCAAAAAAAGGAATGAAGCCTGAAGAATCTTAAAATTCAGAATCGGCTATAATCCCATGTGCTGCAACCTCTTACTTCTTGCTTGATCCTCTTTTCATCATGGTTTCACCCTTTTGATGTCACTGAATCCAAGAGATAGCAGTAATGACAGAGGAAACACTAAGGCATGGTGTGGAGAAGGAAATGCAGTCATTGGCGGAGTCCTGATCAGAAACTGGGTCGCTCCTATGCCGCCCCTCTACCACCCGGCCTGTGAGCAAGGGGAGGGTATTGTCCCTACACACCTCCTTATCCTCAGCACCTAGTCTGTAGCTTGAGGGGGTCAATAAATTTAGTTCGGGAGAACAAGTAGAGGATGGTGCATGGGAAGAAGGGGAGGAGGAGGAGCAAGTAGAAATTTCCACAGACCTATTAAGTCACGTTACTGGTGTTATTATATCGAGTTCTTTGCCTTTTCTTCTTCTGCAGCAGTTCTTAAAATAACCTAAACCTATGATCCATGAAACTGAGAAAGAAATCAAATCAGCGGTAATCTGATTTGGCTCTGAGTTCCTTTTCTACTGTCTCTGAGGTGGTTGGGAGCAACTGAGAGACTGTTGTATGTGGGGGAATTAAATGTGCTCTGTCAGATTTTACAGGTATAGCTTTGGGCTAGGCATGGGTTTAAAGCAAGTCTTACAGAAATTTTGGAAAGCATTTAGGCTCAAATTTCTCTCAGTCCTCCAGTTTCAGGGGAACCATACCTCAATGGGCCTGTTTCTTTGTCCCCTCCTCCTTCACCATGCAGACCTCAAGTGACTGAGGAAGGGCCTTTCCATCAGGAGTCAGAGAGCTAGGCAATTACACATGATCTTTGAGTTACCACACAGAAACAGAGTCATCCTGAAATGTTCATGGGCAAAACCAGAGTTCATGGCAGTTGAGATTCTCAAGGTACTTAAAAGAAACCAGTCACAAGGCTTGACTGTGTTAAAAAGGATCCAGCCCTGGGCTCTGTTTCGCTAAGGTCTAAGTGTGAGTGTGTGTGTGTGTGTGTGTGTTTGAGAGTGAATTAGTGTGTAAATCAGGGGGTGGGAAAAGCAACAAGGAGAAAAGGAAGAAGAGGAAAAAGAAGAGGAATATAACACCAAAAGATGCTAAGCCCCTGCCTCCCTTTCTCTTCCGTATTCTACATTATGCACTGTTCTACACCATTACGGTCACTACATGCCTGGTGTTTCTCTCATGAACTGAGACCTGCACTCGGCTGTAATGGAATGAAAACTCTCCCCTTGATAGTCTTACAGCCCCTTGAATAAAACCACTCCAAAACTGCTGGAATAGATCAAGCCCTGTTTAGAACCATTTGTGAGCCAGGAAGAAGGCAGAAATCCAATTAAATGGGTGTTCACTGAAGCTGGAAACAGTTTGGACAAGCAGAAAGTAGGGGAAAGGACGGAGAGCCTAGATGCTGAACTTGAACAAAGTGCACTTGTGGGCGGGAGGTTGCTGGGAGTGGAGAGCAGGTGGGCTACAGCAGAGCTTGATGGAAGGGGCCGCAGGAAGGAGGCAGGGAAAGAAAGGCTGGAGATAGGGAGGCAGAATCAAGGACTGACCTGGGTTCCCAACTTTTTAGAGTTTATTTTTTTTTCCATTTATTTTTATTAGTAATTATTGTAACTACTTTACAGTATTGTCGTGGTTTTTGTCGTACATTAACATGAATCAGCCATGGATTTACATATATTTCCCATCCCGATCCCCCCTCCCACCTCCCTCTCCACCTGATTCCCCTGGGTCTTCCCAGTGCACCAGGCCTGAGCACTTGTCTCATGCAACCAGCCTGGGCTGGTGATCTGTTTCTCCCTAGATAATATACTTGTTTCAATGCTGTTCTCTTGAAACATCCCACCCTCGCCTTCTCCCACAGAGTCCAAAATTCTGTTCTGTACATCTGTGTCTCTTTTTCTGTTTTGCATATAGGGTTATCGTTACCATCTTTCTAAATTCCATATATATGTGTTAGTATGCTGTATTGGTCTTTATCTTTCTGGCTTACTTCACTCTATATAACAGGCCTTTTTAGAGTTTAGAGTCACAAGTTGAAACTTTTTTTTTTCTTTAAACTTGTATGGCACAGTGACAGATATTTCAGAAATGCACTTTCATTTCATTCTTTCCATGGCCCTGGATGGCAGGTATTAATATATACCCATTTTACAAGTAAGGAAACAAAAAAGTTTGAAAGATGTTACAGAACATATCTATGGTTTATCATAAAACTTGTGCTTTTTTCTTTCTATCTTTCTTCTACCACATCACCTCTGGCCTGGAAAATCCCTCCTGCTGGTAATCTGCTTGTCACTTGAGCAGCCTGACCCATGCTATGAAGCACAGATGCTGGCCTAGGGTTCTGTGAGATTTCCTCTTACTCTCAAGTTCTAGACATTGCAGCAGGAACAAGAGGAGAAGATCCCAGTTGAAATGTATCACATAAAACAGACAAACTGAAGTTCACTCTTGTGCTCCACAAAACTTCTTTGTGGTTTTCTCTATGCTGAAGCATGATCGTTTGAATGCTGAAATGGTCCCTTCCAGTCTCACTTGGGTCAGTAGCTTGCAGTTTTCTTAACATCTCCAAGTTTCAATTTCTATACTAGGCAAACAGGGATAATCACACTGTTAAAAACCTGCATTCATGATTAAGTGAAATGACCTTTCCATTTCTTTCTTTAAGCAAGGCAACAACCCCTGCCTCCCAATGACTGATCTCCAGGAATCTGGGTGGAGCTATTACTAAAAAAAAAAAAAAAAACAACCAGCCCCATGCTGGTGGCTTCTACTGGACCAATTCTCAGCAAAGAAAAGAATACACAAATATCTGTCACTCGAGTCTCTGAGAGAATTGAACAGTTGTTTCAGACCCAGTTCCAATGAGACATGATGACTGAGAGCTTATTCAGAATTCAAGGTCACCTTTGAGTTATTGGACAATGCCTCTGTACTCTGGGGGGTGATCCACAGTAGGAATGTGTCAGAATGGCAGACATCATTCCAAGCAAAAATGTTCAGAAAACCCAGGTAATTACCTTTGGAGGAAGAAGCCAGGTAGATGAGGCCACAGGCCCTCATATACCACTAGAGGCTTAGCGATAGCTCGATCATAAATGAGTCAGAAATGATCATTTGGAGTCATTAGCAGGTGGCAACCTCTACCTACATTCTGTCCCAGACTGGGGATACAGAACTCTGTCCAGCATCAACTGAGAATGTTACGGACTGAATGTTTCTGTCCCCGGAATTAATGTGTTGAACTCCTAACACCCAATGTGTTGGTATTAGGAGTTGGAGTCTTTTGGAGGTAATTAAGTCATAAGGGTGGGACCCTCATAAATTGAATCCATGCTCTTACAAAACAAACCCCAAAGATCTCCCTTGCTCCTTCTGCTGTGTGAAGATACAGTGAGAAGATGGCTGTTTATGAACCAGGAAGTGGGTCCTCCCCAGATACTGTAAATGTATTTGGTAAAATCTGTGGGTACCTTGATCTTGGACTTCCCAATCTCCAGAACTGTGAAGAATAAATTTCTATTGTTTATGAGTTATGCATCTGAAGTCATTCATTAGAGAAGACCAAATTAAGATAGGGCACATCATTGCATTTGGACGAGACAAAAGAACGTCCAGTTCTAAACTCCAGCTGTCCTTTCTAAAATCAGAACATGGAAGCCGAAAGGAAACAGCTTTGTGTGTGAAGAGGAGTTAAAGAATGAAAGATTTCATCCAAGAATCTTCTCCTCTGGGAGTATTTCCACGACAGGAGTGTAGGAAGAGTGAGGCTGTGAAGATGCAGGCAGGTGGGCTGAGGACAAGAGGGAGCAAGAAGGCCTCACACAGGATATCCAGCTATTAGACCCAGAAAACTGCATGTGAGACCAGTGGAGGCAAGCCTTTTGAGAACTACTGGAAACCTTGTAAAAGCCCCTCTGCATCCAAAGAAGACTACTGTCCTCCCAACAGTGAGGGAAAGGGTAGGGATTCAGGGGGTGGTGAGGGTAGGAAATGGTAATAGCTGTGTGCAGGAACTGCACTAACCCGGAACATGTACTATCTTATTTACCTTCACACTAATAATGAGAAAAGGTGAAGAGGTTTCAAGGTTAGAGAATGACCTGAAATCTGCAAGCACTGAAAACATATGATTTGAATGGATAAACAGGATTGTTCTAGGTTGGGGCTAAGGCTCAGGAACTTGCCAGGTTACAGCTTAACTCTGTGCCTGAGTCTGAATTAATATGGAGAATTGGTCAGGGTTTAGTGAGCCTGAGGACAGGTGCAGTTTGTAATTAATGCTTAGTCTCGGGACTGGGCTACATCTGAGGCCAGGCTCAGATCAAACTGTATACTTATCAGATCTGTGCTTCAGTATCTTCCTTTCACCACTTGGAGCCTACTCTGCAGACCTGGAGCTCATTTCCATCCCCTTGCCTCTCCCTCACTCGCCTCTGAGTTGACAGTCAACGTCACTGTGCCCACAACCACTCCTACATGTGTCCTTCCTTGCAGACCACGGGCTGTCTGGGGACCTTAGTATTACGCCCTGCCTCACGCTCAATACAGACAAGGCTCTGCTCCAAATGGCAATGCCAGGGTGATACAGGATACTACCAGGTGATATAGAATTCTGCCTCCCACACACCGCATGCTACCCTCTTACTTCCACAAGGAAAAGTGTCCCAAGACACAAGACTTTGAACAACAACAAAACATAACCTTAGGGGTGCAGGAGAACCCACAATCAAGTGAGACAATTTAATATCAGTTCATCTAAACCACAATGTAACCATTTAACCAGATAATTGAAAGAACCAAAAAGGTAAACTGGGGTGGGTCTTGGTACCCTGCCCCCTTCTGCGTATCTCGTGACCTACTGGGATGGAGACTGCAGCCACAGGCATCAAGCACTGGGCTTCCCTCATCACGGGTTTCTTCCTCTGTTGGCTTCTTTCCATTTCCTTCCCTGAAGACACACAAAGAGAATCTAAAGTTACCGTGACCCAAATGTGTAACATACAGTGCAATTAGTAAAAGTGCATTAGGAACCAAATTGGTCCTCCACCGCCACTTGTGTGATAATGAGAGGGAGGAAAGCCTGGGAAAACAATTGGCAAGCAAATGGTGGGGACCCAGTGTGAACTTCCCAGAAGAAAGAGGCTCTGAGGATGGGCTCAACATCCTGACTCAGGGTCATGTCTTTAAAAAGGCACCTGTAAAACTTCCTTTGCAGAAGACTGCATTTCTGTTAGGCAATTTGGCAATAGGTAACCAAAGTCTTAAAAATGCCTGAAACCATTGCTCTAGTAATTTCACTCCCAGGAACTGATTATAAGGAAACCATAGAAAATGTAAACTAAGATTTATTTCAACACTGATCCTAACAGTGAAAACTTGAAAATAACTTTGAAAGAACAGAAATATGAGAATAGTTAAGGAAATTACGATGAGAACAAACAATGGAAAATCATGCAACCATCAAACATGGTGTTTACAAAGAAGCCCTAATAATGCAGGGAGATGCTGCTAACAAAATTGTGAACCAATTGCAGCACATAAATCTAAAAATGCAGTGTGAGCTCAACTGTTTTATCTACCAATTGACATCTTTATCTAGCTTAAAAACTCATTGTAAATACATAAAAATTGTAAATAGTGGTTACTGCTAGATTTTGAGCTTCTGAGTGAGTTAAACAGTTATTTTAAGTATCTTGCAAATGATTTATAAAAGATACATAAAATTTTGGTAATCTGAGGAGGGGGGAATGCATCCTGTGGAATAAAAAGTGCATCTCCCCTGCTTCATTCTTCTTTCATATCAAGTAAGACATTTTTTTGTTTTGTTTTTGAGACAAAGGGCTGTGGCTCTTTCCTCTATTACCAATGCCTTCCCCAGCTCCAGAGCAGAGGATCTGATGCCCCATAGTACAGATTCTCTTAGATTCTTCAGTAATTGCTCTTTTCCTTTCACACAGCCAGCTCAGCTGCTCATTCAAAGCCATTGTTTCCCTGGCTGTCAGAGCAAGCTAGATGAGGATAAGGTAACAAAAATCCTCTTTTGAAAGTGGTTTTATCTCAAAAAGGGGACTGACGACTGGATCCATACATCCAATCTCCAAATACCTTTCTACTCAAAACATAGTCCCTGGATGTGCAGTATCAGCATCACCCAGGAGCTTGTTAGAAATGCAAATTTCTGTGTCTTACCCCAGACCTACTGAATTGGTAGGTATCTGCATTTTAACAGGATCGCCAAGTGATTCTGTGCACAAGAAGTTTTGAAAAGAGAAGTGTTGTTCTAGAATATATTTGTAGCAACCTGGTGTAATAAAACAAGTACAAGATCATTAGTTGGGGTACCTGATCTTCGGTACCAGCTGTTGGAAAGAAAAACGTTTCCCTCTACCCATCTTAGTTTCATTGCTGGGATCCTATAAACTAGACTGACAAAAGACAGATTAACAAGAGAAAAACAAGCAGAACTTTATCAACACGTGCATCACCCATTCATGTGAGAATACCTAGAGATGAGTAACTCAAAGGGGCTAGTTAGAACTTGTACTTATATAGCACCTTAGCAAAAAACAATAGATTTTAAGAGAAGTGACATGGTAAAAGAAAAAGGATTTTGAGCTTCTAGAGGTGGCAAATTGTGGAAAAGCAAACATATGGAGAAACTAATGTAGATAAGCGCTAGTTTTAGCAAAGTTTATGATCTGTATTCCTCTGGTGCTGTCTCTGGGCTGATAAGGGTCTAGAATTATCCCTGTTGATTAACCTCTGTGCTTTGTGGTGGAGTGGGAATACCTTTACAAATGTATGACCTACTTTTAGGCAAATAGGGGAAAGGCAGGGAGGTTTTCTTGTGTCAGCTTCTTCTCAATTGCCTTCAGTTCAGAATGCACCCTTCACAGTCCTATAACCAAAAGTAGCATGACCTTGAAAAGCTTGATGCTTCTGACTAAGGGATATTTAAATTTCTGTTTTTATCTCTGAAAAATGGGAGTAATATGAACATGTACACACTGTTATATTTAAAATGAATAACCATCAAGGAACCACTGTAATAGCACATGCAGCTCTACTCAATGTAGCAGCCTGGAGAGAAGAGGAGTTTAGAGGAGAATAGATACATGGATGTATGGCTGAGTACCCTTCACTGTTCATCTGAGTCTATCACAACATTGTTAATCAGTTATACCCCAATACAAAATAAAAAGTTTAAAAATAAAATAAAATCTCTCCATGATAAGGTTCGGGAGAATTGAATTGGGCAGTACGAAACTTCGAGGACACTGCCTAGAACTGATTAAGCATTAAATAATTTTCATCATCATTATTGTGATTATACAAGATAGGGATAAGGATCAAATGAGATAATAAATACTCAAGGCTGCCAAAGATGTATGAGACTCTTATGCAGATGTGAAGAGAAGTTATCTTTATAGATATTAGGAAGCATTCCGATCCAGAGAGCCAGCTGTGAAATGATGACTCGGAAAAAGGCAGTGAAAATACAGGGTTATTGGAGCATTTGGATTCCTGGGGCCTGAGCTCACAGAATCAGCAGGGGCAGGAGCCAGCAGAGTGGAATCAAGGTTCCATAGACTCAAAACTCCCCTCACTGATCTCAGCTCCTTCCCATTCAGGGAGGAGAAGAAAGGATTCCCTTGTTAGGAAAGTAAAGGGAAGTTTCAGTGAATCCACCCTCTCATATCCCTGGCTCCATTAGCTTCTAGTGAGTAATCTTTGCAAAAAATTTTCCCCAGTTTCAAATGTTGGGAGGCTCTGCCTTGATGCCCTTGAAAGAGGAAGAGGAAAATGTCTAGGTATTACACAGGCCTCATCAGCTGTCAAGCAAAGTGGTCAACTGCCATGGACAGGGAAATTGACAAGGGAAAAACTTTCAGTAATGGTTCAAATCTACTCAGCCTTGAAGAAAAGCAATAAGAACATGTCCTAAGAATTTGAGCTTGCAATTTAAAGAACAGAATGGACTCAAATTGGGAAAAGTGGATAGAGATAAGCCATGGAGGTGGATGGGCTTCCCAGGTCATGCTAGTGGTAAAGAATCCGTGGGCCAATGCAGGAGACACAAGAGACATGGGTTTGATCCCTGGGTCAGGAAGATCCCCTGGTATAGGAAATGGCAACCCACTCTAGTATTCTTACCTGGAAAGTTCCATGGACAGAGGAGCCTGGCAGGCTATGGTCTGTGGGATCATAAAGTGTTAGACACAGCTGAGCCAGACATACACAGAGGGTGGATATGAGAATGGGTTTCAGGAAGTAGGGATGAAAACCTGCAGAAAGGGGTAACCAGTGTTCTCCTTTCAGACTCCAGAGGGGCCTGGTGGGCTACAGTCCATAGCGCTGCAAAGGGTCAGACATGGCTGAAGGACTCAGCACACAGCGTACACTTGACAATCTGAATACAGCTTGGATTGCATTCATCAGAATCCTGGCAGAGAAGACAATAATGAAGCAAATTGACCCTAATAAGCTTGCCTCTTAAAATTCAAAAAACTGGACAAGGCCACAGCAACCAGACAGGACACAGTTTCATTTTGCTCAGTGCTACACCCAAGGGATGTTACAAATATGCATTTTCCCTGACCTTCCTCTGACATCGCACTCAGGTTCACATCTTCTTCTTTCTGCTAACAGTCATGCTTTCTCTAGGACTCCATCACATCCCTCTTACTGCTCTCCCTCTGATCACTGTTACTTGGTCATCCCTAAGCTGGCCTGGTCTCTCCTAGAGTTCCATTATTTGTTTTCTCACAGGTCCTAAACTCAAATACCTAGAGGGTCAGGGAAGGAGAATGAATGTATAAATGAATCAGATGCAGTAGGGAGTGGTGTGGAGCTTGGAAGACTGGAAATTAAATGTTCTGCTAAAAAGGATTTAGGCATCTTTTTCTGAAACCATGTCCAGGCTAGATTTATCCATGCCCAGTGTTGGGCTACTGTCTCTCCCAAATGTCTATCTCTAGCATTTGAGTCAGGATCACATTATGTCTCAAAAAGGAAACGAAAAAAGTTGGATTTCTACTAAGATCAATGAGGCCCCGAGGAGCCAAACGGTGCACCAGGAGCCAGGGGGCAGGCGCTTGTCCGCTACTTCTCCACTCTCTCTGGACCTTTGGCTTAGCTATTTCAGATTCCATTCTGCTTTTATTTTGATCTCATCTGGGCCTCTTGAGCTTCCTGGCAATGGCAACTGATCCAAGAACATGTAGTCACAAAGTCATGTTTGCAGGAAGATGCCCCAGTGCTCCTCATCACATACTTCTGGCCTCTCATTTGAGTGGATGGTTTCATACAAGCTCAGTCTCATCTTACAGGGACAGTGTTCTACTGTGAGCAGAAGCCAGGCATCTGTCAGCTTTGCTTCTCAGCCAGGACCTTGTCGGACACCATGGTTATCTGCTCAGCCCATGTGTATGCACAGCCAAAAGTACAACGGAATTGGGCTGACCTTTCCGTCCCCTTCTTGTGCTTTCTTTATGCACATCAGTCAGCCATGTCTGAGCTTCTCAATATACCCGTTGGAATATCACTCTCAAAAGGATATGCTTTGTCCTTCACTTCTTTCCTTATGAGGCCAAGTCCCACTCATTTTCCACAATCCCCTTCAGTTTTTCACTCCTCTAGAAAAGCTTTCATCATCCATTGCCCCCTTCTTCCACCTGTATTAGGTCTCTTCTCTGTATTTTTTCTTTGAATCTTGTCAACAAAGAAGTGCTTACTACTTTTTCTTATAATTAATACTTTCTTCTTTTTCTCTCACATATACTGGGAGTTCTGTCATGGACAGAAGACCTGAGACTCACCTCTGTATCTGCATTCCAGCATGTGACAAACAGCTGGCACTCGGCAAACATTTGTTGAATGAATGAATTAGTGGTTGCATTTATGCTCAGGCTCCTACTACCACCACATAGATCATTATGCATAAGACACGAATCACAATTAGTAAATAGTTTGGGGGGAGTTTATTTGCTACATAGAAATCATTCAACAAATGCTGAACTCTTAACTGAACTTAAAAAATCACTCAAGAGAATGAGGGAAATGAATATAAATGCGACAAACCTGATCATAAGAATTTTAATGACTTAATGAGTCAGAGAGTGGGTAAGAGTATGACTGACTGCTTCACAGAACCCATGGGGTTATAAGAAAATGCCAGAGTTAGCAAGAGACCAATATTATCAATTTAAGAAATGCTTATGGGGTGCCTACTTTATGCCAGGTGAAGTATTTAGTAAAACTGAGCTTATATGATGAACCACTATAGCATTCGCCAAGCTGTAATTATGGTGAAGGTAAAGGGGTGTTTATTTGGTGTGGATAAATTCTAAAATCTTTAGTATTCTGAAGGTGAAATTTCAGTTCAGGGCAATAGGATATCCTGGCAATGAATGGTCCTTAGTTTCACTGTAGGTTTTTTCTTTTTAATTCTTTAATTTTATTTATTTGGCTGCATAGGATCTTAGTTGTGGCATGCAGCATCTTCAATGAAGCATGCAGGACTCTCTAGTTGTGGCATGTGGGCTTCATTTGCTCCACAGCATGTAGGATCCTAGTTTCCCAATTTAGGATTGAGCCCAAGTCCCCTGTATTGGCAGGCAGAGCCTAAACCACTGGACCACCAGGTAAATCCTCTTCACTGTAGATTTTGATTGACAGCAGGCTATGTGTACCTTATGTTTCTCTACTTCAACTAAATTTTGAGCCTAACTTTTAAAGATAGTTGCAAAAATTATTAGGACCAACCACAATTGTGTTGATGTATTTATTGAAGGAGGTAGTGTCTAAGAACTTAGGAAACTTATAGTCAAGATGTTGAACCTGTTGCTACCTGGTCAGAGTCCTAAGGTTGCTATTACAAAGACAGAATTGATGTTGCCCTAGTGTTGATTTTGTAACTTCTCTTAATCATCTGCCCACCTGGGCATATGTCTGGAGAGGTAGCTTGTTAAAACAAAAACTGCAGGGTCTTGGGAGCCAAACTGAGTCTGCCCTTTATTTAGATGTTCGTAAAGTTGCACTAATTGGTTTTCCTCTTGGAACCTTGGTTTATTTACCTGAAGCATGGGGTAAAATTGTACACCCTGCAGCACTGAATGAGATAATATAAGTCAAGTAGGCCTGACCCAGTGACAAAGCTTCTTTTGTTGACCAAACTGTAGTCAGGCTCCTAAACCTTCTTTTGGGTCCATGAATGTACTTCCTCATAAAATCTAGTTTTAACAAGAACCCTGCTAAGGAAGTTTAGCAAAGAATTCCTCCACTCTCAATATCTGATCACCCTCATCCTTGATAATGGACCAAGTTTTTCATCCTGCACCATCTATTCCCTGGGCAATGTCTGATTATTCTGGCCTGCTGTCTGCCAAAATCCTGTTAGATCAGTTTAACCAGAACCTCCTTTATCCCTGATGTTTCTTCTTAGTAATTTTCCATCCAGTAACCCCATCCTGTTCCTTGGCTAGAAATTGCCATGTGCCCATCTTTATTTAGAGTTGAGCCTGATCCTCTCCTGTGAAACTCCAGTGGTCCTGTGGTAACAGTCCTAAGTAAATTCTGCCTCACCGCCTTTAACAAGTGGCACTGAATTCTTTTTCTCCTATTACCATCAGTCCCTGGAGTGGGGGACCTGACAAAGTTTCCCTTTTTCCTTGCCCCACAATCAAGAACCCTACTATTGGGATGCTTCTGCTCAACCTTCCAGATCTTTGATATTTTTGCCCCCCCCCATCCCCCCATCCTCCTGGCTCCTCCTCTGCTCTAAATTTCAGGGTTAGAAAGAATTACATGGCAAAATTGTCGTCGTCATTAGTTGTTCAGCTCCTAAATTGTGTCTGACTCTTTGCGACCCCATGGACTGCAGCACGCCAGGCTTCCCTGTCCTTCACTAACTCCCCAAGTGTGTTCAAACTCATGTCCATTGAGTCAGTGATGCCATCCAACCACCTCATCCTTTGTTATCTGCTTCTCCTCCTGACTTCAATCTTTCCCAGCATCAGGGTCTCTTTCAACGAATCAGCTCTTTGCATCAGGTGGCCAAAGTATTGGAGCTTCGGCTTAAGCATCAGTCCTTCCAATGATATTCAGGACTGATTTCCTTTAGGATAGACTGGTTGGATCTCCCTGCTGTTCAAGGAACTCTCAAGCGTCTTTCTAGCACCACAGTTTGAAAGTATCAATTAGTTTGGAGCAAAGGACCCGAGGACAAGAATTCCTTGCCTCCTCTTTGTACTCCTAAGGTCCCCAGTGCTGCAGTTTCTTGCTTGCACTAAATATGACTTAAATAAGAAGGACAAGTGTCCTGGAGAGAATTGGAGATCCTGGAACTTTTGCTTTTGTTATGTAAAATGAAAACATTTGAAATGCCTGCATAAATGCACATTTGTTATCATTATAATCTCATACTTTATCTTCATTTTTGATTGCTATTTAATCAGCAAAAGCTTAGAACACTTCAGCTTTTAGTTTCCCCCTCTGTTAAGCAAGTAATGATCTGTAAACAAACACTTAAATAAGTGCTACTTATATGAACCTCTAAATCCTTTTGTAATGTAAAGAATTCTTTTATTTGCAAACGAGCTTACCTTCTAATTTTGTTTTTGAGAGTTTGCTTTTCAGTAGCTCCATTTACCTCTTCTGTTTAGAACGTAATTACACATGAAGGAGTAGGTATTCGCCTTCTCTTGCCGCTGTAATAAATTATCGCAGACTAGCAACATAAAACAAAAGTTTTTTGTGAGCTCACACTTCTGAGGTCAGCAATAAAGGAGGCCTCTTTTAGGTTCTAAATTCTGGTTCTCACAAAGCAAAAGCAAGGTGTGACCCAGCTAGGGCCTTTTTTGGAGGCTCTGGAAAGACTCCACTCCCAAATTCATTTAGGTTGTTGGCCAGATTCCATCTCGACTATCAGTAAGAGGTGCTATCTGCTCCCGGAAGACACCTAGATCCCCCTTCATTTGACAGGGTCCTCTGTATCTTCATACTAGCTGGGGCACATCAGCCCTTATTCTTCACAGCTCTGTATTTTCCTTCTGTGTTCCCTTCTGTGTTTCAGGGGCTCCTGTGATTTGATTCACAAAATCTGCCTGCCATGTAGGAGATGCAGGAAAGTCAGAAAGATCCCCTGGAGGAGGAAATGGCAACTCACTCTGATATTCTTGTTAAGAAAAGCTCACAGACACTGGAGCTTGGCGAGCTCCAGTCCATAGGGTTGCGAAGAGAGGGAAAAAACTGAGAGACTGAGCATGTGATTAGATTAGCTCCGTCTGAATAATCTCACCTTTTCTCGGTCAAGTGTGCTACATAACATAACACAGCCACAGGAATAATATCTCTTCATGTTCACAGGTTCCAGGCACTAGGATGTAGAATCTTGAGTGTTTTCCTAGAACTTCTGCCCACCAGAGGTACACCTCTACAGAAAAATTGCTTCCTACTCTATTTCCTCTTTTGTCTTCTCTTGAATGCTCTTGAAGAGGATATCTCTTCAAGGCTGGGAGGATGAACAGAAGTCAGCACAGTAATACTGGCAGGGTGAGAAGTCAAATATAACAGATTGCACGACAATTTTCTTAAGTTAGCATTATTGAAAACTTGAAGCTTCTTAGATGCAGCCAAATCCAAGTTCTGAGGAGGAATCATAATTGAAAATCATTGAAATCATTATTAAAAAATCAAAGCTTCTCAGATGGAGCCAAACCCAAGTTCTGAGGGGGAACATCAGTTCAGTTCAGTTCAGTCGCTCAGTCATGTCCGACTCTTTGCGACCCCATGAATCGCAGCACACCAGGCCTCCCTGTCCATCACAAACCCCCAGAGCCTACTCAAACTCATGCCCATCGAGTCAATGATGCCATCCAGCCATCTCATCCTCTGTCGTCCCCTTCTCCTCCTGCCCCCAATCCCTCCCAGCATCAGGGTCTTTTCCAATGAGTCAACTCTTCACATGAGGTGGCCAAAGTAGTGGAGTTTCAGCTTCAGCATCAGTCCTTTCAATGAATACCCAGGACTGATCTCCTTCAGGATGGACTGGTTGAATCTCCTTGCAGTCCAAGGGACTCTCAAGAGTCTTCTCCAACACCACAGTTCAAAAGCATCAATTTTTTGGTGCTCAGCTTTCTTCACAGTCCAACTTTCACATCCATACATGACCACTGGAAAAACCAAAGCCTTGATCAGACGGACCTTTGTTGGCAAAGTAATGTCTCTGCTTTTTAATATGCTATCTAGGTTGGTCATAACTTTCCTTCCAAGAGGTAAGCGTCTTTTAATTTCATGGCTGCAGTCACCATCTTTGGTGATTTTGGAGCCCAAAAAAATTAAGTCTGACACTGTTTCCACTGTCTACCCATCTATTTCCCATGAGGTGACAGGACCAGATGCCATGATCTTAGTTTTCTGAATGTTGAGCTCTAAGCCAACTTTTTCACTCTCCTCTTTCACTTTCATCAAGAAGCTTTTTAGTTCCTCTTCATTTTCTGCCATAAGGGTGGTGTCATCTGCATATCTGAGGTTATTGATATTTCTCCCGGCAATCTTGATTCCAGCTTGTGCTGCTTCCAGACCAGCATTTCTCATGACACAAACTCAAAGTTTCCTTGTGTTAGAAAGAGCAATACTGTTGAGCTAGATTCTCTGAGGTGCTAGATTACATATTATATATTTAATGCCTGGAAATACTCTGTGATTATAGTAGGTACTCAATGTTTCTCCATTAACTATTAGATTAAAAAAAAAAAAGACTAGAGTAAACAGATATGGAAAAGACTGAAAAATAAGAAAGTTCTTGATTAAAACTAAATATTTTATCCCAGTACTATACAGTTGAGATCGCTATAGCTTTGCGGTATAGTTTGAAATCTGGGACATGATAACTCTAGCTTTGCTCTTCTTTGTTAAGATTGCTTTTGTTATTTGGGATTTTCTCTGACTCCATACAAATTTTATAATTATATTTTTTCAGTACTGTGAAAAACCCCATTGGTATTTTGATAGGAACTGCATTGAATTTGTAGATTGCTTTGGTTACTAAATGGACATTTTAACAATATTAATTTTTCCAATTTACTAGCATGAAATACTTTCCATTTATTTGTGTTATCTTCAATTTCTTTCAACAGTTTTTTATAGTTTTCAGATTATAGGTTTTTTACCTCCTTGGTTAACAGTATTCTTTGGTATTTTATTCTTTTTGATGCAATTGTAAATGGAGTTCTTTTTAAAAGTTCTATTTCTGATAGACATGTGTCAAGTGCTGAAGATCATGTGACCATGTAATAGAGTTTGGGCAGAACAGCTGAGGCACTCACTGCTTCTGTTATGCATGAGAAGTGTTTTGTTGTCTCCTGGAAACTCGAGTCTTCACTTGTGTCTACACTGGAAAGATGATGGAATAAAACAGGAAGACTTAACCTACTGACAGCAAGCAGGTTTACCTGAGGGATATATAAGCTCCATATTCAAAATACATAAAATTTGCTCTTGCATAGGAATTGGGTAAGGTAGTCATGTGAGCAAAGGTATCTTGCTTCTATCTCCATTGATTTCATCAGAAAGGTTGATAGATAATGAAAAGGGAGGAAAAAAAAAATTTCAATCAGGCTTGGGTTACAATCAAAAATGAAAAGTAAACTTGAGGGATTTCTAAATTAAACCTTATTTTCAACCAGGGGAAAATAAAGAGGCATGCCTAAAACTCTAGAGAGGCATCAAATAGGCTGATAAGGCAGAGTCAATGAGAAAACACATAAACACACTTCAAAAATTAAATCTGACAAAATCTTCTTGTCTGATTGGGATTTGCAGATGCCAAGTGAATGATGGGGGACTGGTTGTGGAATCCTATCTTGAATCTAGCACTGGAGGGGGACGAGTGAGCACACCCACAAGGGAAGCATAGCCATCCTCCTGAGACTGAAGTATGTCTGACAAGGGAGGTGAAAAATCCCTGACAGAGCTCCACTTGCCAGTCACCATCCACTCCCCAGTCACCATGAGGAGGAGGAGCAAGTCTGCAACCAGCCTCAGCCTCAGCCAGCTGTCCGCCTCCTCCGTTCCTTTTTGATCTGAACGGCAGTATTTCAAAATAATTGAATGAGTGACTTCAGGCTTGTGAGCTTGGAGAAAGTGGCCAGTGCAGCCAACCTGGGCTCTTCCCTGATAGAGTGAAGAGCAACGAAGCAAAAGGAACTCTGGTGCAGGAGGCATGAAAGATGAGGGTTTGATCCCTGGGTTGGGAAGATCCCTGGAGAAGGGAATGCAACCCACTCCATAATTCTTGCCTGGGAAATCCCATGACAGAGAAGCCTGGTGGCCTATAGTCCATGGGGCTGCAGAGTCAGACACAACTTAGCAACTGAAAAACAACAATCCTCCCTCACAGCTATAGAATCCATTTCAGAAGCTATGAGAATCAGGTTTTCATAACTGAAGGAGTCAAACCATCCATGCTATTACAAGCACCACCACCTTCTCCTGTTCCATCCACATCAAGATTTCTGCCCTGTCCATGTCCTTCTCTGTGTCCTGACTGCATGGAGCTTCTAGAGCTCTGCATCCCTTTACACTGCCAGGAGGAAGGAGGAGTAACAGATCGGTCCCAGGACAGTCTGCCCCATCACTGAGCTTCCAGCTCTAGCTCCCGGGTAAGTGCTTGAATGCAGCATTAAGCTCTTCAGTCAATGGTTGGTATTGTCATAGGCACCTGGTAAGCTTTATGAGTCTTTATGGTACTTGATACATAATAAATAATATTATACTGCTAGATGATTACTGTATGCTGCTATGATGAAGCGTTCAGGAGGAAGTAATAACCGTGAGCAAATAGAAAAGCAAACAAAGAAACAATCTGTTGTGCTGCACCTAAAAATAAATCTAGGAACACAGAGAGATTCATCAGGGGTTGAAATATTTTGTTGACAAAGTCACAGGGATAATAGTTGTGTTTAAATGTGCCCTTCTGCGCACAGCTTCCCTGGGGGCATGCTAGCCCACCTTCCTCCAGCTCTCACAACCACATGAAGGCATAGTGGGCCACTTGGGGTTAGACATACATTGACCCCTGTCATCCCTTGTGATCTGAGACAATGACTCAGATGTTTTACGTTCAGGGAACCTGGTTTCATTCTGATTCCTGAAGGCCAGGAGTTGAGTGCTCAGAATGGGATGCTTGTCCCTTTAACAAACCCTAGTCACTATCTATCTATATACAGACACACACCCTGGCCTCTAATGCCTTCTTTTTAAATTCCCATACTTGTTAGAGGGACTTGAGAGGAGGGACCAGTATTTCACAGCTTTTGTCCCAGTAAAAGAGTATTGCTTGACGTCTGAACACCTGATAGCAGCAAAACACACAGTGCCAAAGATTGAATTCTGTTAAAAACTGATGGATATACTGTATGATTCCATTTGTAGAATAACCTTGAAATGACCAAAAATTGTAGTGATGGAGAATAAATCAGTGACTACGCAGGTTTAGAGTTGGGGTGTAGCCTGGAGGTATTTTTTTGTAGTGATTGAACAGTTCTGTATCTTCCTTGTGGTGGTAGTAACACAAGTGTGGAATTTCATAGTACTATACACCACCACCAGCAACAAAGATCTGATGAAAACCAAGCAGGGTCTGTTGTTTAACTGATAGTATCATGCCACTGCCAATGTCCTGGTTTTGAAATGTACTGTGATATGTAAAATGTTATCACTGGGGAAATCTGGATGAAGCATGCACAGAAATTCCCTGTATTATTTTTGCAACTTCTGTGAGCCTAAAGTTAGTTTCCAAGAAAAAGCCAAAAATCTTAAAAAGAAAAAAAAATTTACAAAACCTCACCAGAGAGATTCCAGTTCTGTTAAGTGGAATAACTGTACTTCCCACTGCTATGACTACCATACCTGGAAGAACTACTTTAGGATCTGAAAAGTAAGTAGTAGCAAGTAGATCAGGAAAGACCAGAATTCCAAATAACATCAAAACAATGCTGAGTCTGCATGTTTTTTTCCTCCAGGATCCATTGGCCTAAACTCAATTCAAATCAAAACCTAAAGGTGGCAATCAGCTCCAAGAGAGATCCCTCCCACCCCCACCCCCCCTTTCTGGCTCTGGGAATTGTAAGAGAATTCTGAAATCTCAAAGAGAATGTGGACATCCTAGGTTTTGTTTTATTTGTGTGTTTATTTTCCCATCTCTGGCAACTTATGCCCAGCCTCTAAGCATTAACATCATGATGGCTGCAAAGACCTCTCCAGTAAGTTGGGCTGGGATCCCAAGAGTATGGAGTGAATCATCATTTTCTTTTCATGTTCTCCTTCCACTTGACCCCAAACATAGCTGCAGTCTTGGAAGTACAGGGGAGAGCAGGGAAAATTAAGCCACAGCACTTATGTCTAGAGAACAAAAACAAAGACTAGCACGAGCCCTTTGGAATCTGTTAAAAACTGGTGGATATATTGCACATGGTACACTGCGCAGGGGAAGTATATATTGAGAAAACAACCCTATAAGGTTGTTTAAGAGCTAGTCTTCAAGCCACACACATGTGGATCTGATTCTATTGAGCAGACAAGAAAAAATTTAAGAACTGAACTAACACATAGATGGTCGTCTAGGCCCAGACTAACCTCAGGGTGGCACCTATCTGGGGCAAAACTGAATGGCACTGCAAGACACTGAACACTGAACTGAGACTGGATCCACAGTCAACCAAAGGCAAGATGAAACTTGTAGTCTGAAGCCAACCAGGTCAACTGACTGCTAAAAGAACAATGCCAACATTTTCCATAGAATTTAAATAAGACCCAGAAGTACACACATGATATTCAGAACACCAGGAAACAATCCAAAATTACTTCTCTTCCAAAAATCCAGGAAACTCTCAATTTGCATGGAAAAGATAATTAACAGGTACAAATGCCAATATGACACTGATGCAGCTATTATGGAAGTAGTATAACAAGCAAGAATAAATACCCAAAAGTGGAAAAACAGAAAACCAGCAAAGAACTAGAAAATGTGAAGAAGAAACAAATAGAAATGCTAGAGCTGAAAAATATAGTAACCAAATTTTAAAACTCACTGGATGTGTTCAACAGAAACAACAAAGAGAGAAAAGATAACAAAAGTAAACAGAAGCCCAGGGAACTGTGTGGCAATAACATAAGATTTAACATTTATGTTATGAGAATTCTAGACCTGGAGGATAAAAAGTAGAGTTTGAAATAAGTATTTGAAGAAGAAATGGCTGAAGACTTTCCAATTTCATCAAAAGACATAAACCTATATAGCCAAAGTCAGTGAAACTTAACCAGGATAAACCCAAACAACTCCATACTCAAACATATTAAAATCAAACTGCTAAAAGTGAAAAGATGAAGAAAAAATTATGAAATAATGAGAGGAAACCAACACATTACCTTTAAAGAAATTTATTTCAAATAACTGCAGATCACTCACCAGAAAGCATGAAGGCCAGAAAATGTCACAACATTTTTAAACTGATGAAGAAAAGATCTATTGACCAAAAATTCTGTACACAGTAAAAATATCCTCTGGATACAAAATGACATAAATATATTCCAACATGAAAGAAAATTAAAGCAATTTGTTGTTAGCAGATCTACACACAAAGAATTGCAGACCAAAGTTTTTCAAACAAAAGGGAACTGATATCAGAAGGAAACTTGGAACATTAGGAATGAAGGAAGAGCCACAGAAGTGGTAAATACTTATTAATGATAAACTATTCTTTTCTTCTCAGTTTTTAAAATATTGATATATTCAGTTGCTGAAAACAAAAAATATAATCATTGTATGATGGGGTTTTTTTAAATGTAACTGTAATATGTACAACAACTATAACATAAAAGAGGGAAACTTAAAATTCTACTTGATGAGGTAAAATTATTAGCAGCCAATGAAAGACAAAAAGTGTACTGTGATTATGAGAATAGATAAGCTAAAATATAATAAAAATGTAAAATTTACCCAATGAAGGCAAGGAGGGACAAATGGAAATGAAAAAATAGAGGAAACATTCAGAAAACAGATAAAATATTAAATATAAATCAAAACCTGTCAATAATTATGTTGCATGCAATTGGTCTAAACACAGCAATTACATGAAAATATGGGTTTTGTTTGTTTCTTTTGCCATTTGCAGCAAAATGAGCGGACTTGAAATACATTATGCTAGGTGAAATAAGTCAGACAGGGAAGGACATATACTGTATGATATCACTTATATGTGGAATCTAAAAAATACAACATACGTGCATATAACAAGAAGGAATCAGACTCAGATATAGATAACAAACTAGTGGTAGTGGTTACCAGTAGGGAGAAGGAAGAGGGAGGGGCAACTAAAGGGTAAGGGATAACTAGATACAAATGATAATGTATAAAATAAGCTACAAGGATATATAGTACAACACAAGGAATATAGTCAATAATTAATAATAACTATACCTGGAATGTAATCTTTAGAATTTTTGAATCACTATATTGTATACTTGTAACATATAATATTGTACATCAACTATACTTAAATCAAAAGAAAACTATTAAATACATGCTGTCTATAACAACCTCACTTCAAATATAACAATATAGGAAAATTAAAAATAAAAAGGATGAGAAATTACTTCTATGCAAAGGCTAATATGAAGAGAGCTAAAGTGGCTATATTAATATCAGACAAAGATCTTGGAGCACAGAAAATTACCAGGGATTAAGAAAATAATTGCATGTTAATCAATTATTCAATTCACAAAAAAGAAACAACAATTCTACATACATATGTACCTAGGAACAGAGCTTCAATATGCAAAAACTGGCAGAAATTATAGGAGAATAAAAACATTCACAATTATATTTAGAGAATTTAACATATACCATTCAGTAATAGACAGAACTAGTAGACAGACTATTAGCAAGAATACTGAAGAAATGAACAATGCCATCAACCAACTGATCTAACTGTGTTTATGGAACATTCCACCCAACAGCAGAAGAATGCACATTCTTTTTTTTTTTTTCCATTTATTTTTATTAGTTGGAGGCTAATTACTTTACATCATTACAGTAGTTTTTGTCATACATTGAAATGAATTAGCCATGGATTTACATGTATTCCCCATCCCGGTCCCCCCTCCCACCTCCCTCTCCAACCGATCCCTCTGGGTCTTCCCAGTGCACCAGGCCCAAGCACTTGTTTCATGCACCCAAGCTGGGCAGGTGATCTGTTTCAACCCAGATAATATACATGTTTCAATGCTGTTCTCTTGAAACATCCCACCCTCGCCTTCTCCCAGAGTCCGCAAGTCTGTTCTATACATCTGAGTCTCTTTTTCTGTTTTGCATATAGGGTTATCGTTACCATCTTTCTAAATTCCATATATATGTGTTAGTATACTGTAATGGTCTTTATCTTTCTGGCTTACTTCACTCTGTATAATGGGCTCCAGTTTCATCCATCTCATTAGAACTGACTCAAATGAATTCTTTTTAATGGCTGAGTAATATTCCATGGTGTATATGTACCACAGCTTCCTTATCCATTCGTCTGCTGATGGGCATCTGGGTTGCTTCCATGTCCTGGCTATTATAAACAGTGCTGCGATGAACACTGGGGTGCACGTGTCTCTTTCAGATCTGGTTTCCTTGGTGTGTATGCCCAGAAGTGGGATTGCTGGGTTATATGGCAGATCTATTTCCAGCTAGAACAAATAATTTCACGGTTTGTATGGAAATACAAAAAGCCTCGAGTAGCCGAGGTAGTCCTGAGGAAGAGGAATGGAACTGGAGGAATCAATCTGCCTGACTTCAGACTCTACTGCAAAGCCACAGTCATCAAGACAGTGTGGTACTGGCACAAAGACAGAAATACAGATCAATGGAACAGAATTGAAAGCCCAGAGATAAATCCACGAACCTATGGTCACCTTATCTTCGACAAAGGAGGCGGGGATGTACAATGGAAAAACGATAACCTCTTTAATAAGTGGTGCTGGGAAAACTGGTCAGCCACCTGTAAAAGAATGAGACTGGGACACTTTCTAGCACCATACACGGAAATAAACTCAGAATGGATTAAAGGTCTGGATGTAGGACCAGAAACTATAGAACTCTTAGAGGAGAACATAGGCAAAACACTCTCTGACATAAATCACAGCGGGATCCTCTGTGACCCACATCCCAGAATTTTAGAAATAAAAGCAAAAATAAACAACTGGGACCTAATGAAACTTAAAAGCTTTTGCACAACAAAGGAAACTATAAGCAGGGTGAAAAGACAGCCCTCAGATTGGGAGAAAATAATAGCAGACGAAGCAACAGACAAAGGATTAATCTCAAAAATATACAAGCAACACCTCCAGCTCAACTCCAGAAAAATAAATGACCCAATCAAAAAATGGGCCAAAGAACTCAACAGACATTTCTCCAAGGAAGACATACAGATGGCTAACAAACACATGAAAAGATGCTCAACATCACTCATTATCAGAGAAATGCAAATCAAAACCACAATGAGGTACCATTACACGCCAGTCAGGATGGCTGCTATCCAAAAGTCTACAAGCAATAAATGCTGGAGAGGGTGTGGAGAAAAGGGAACCCTCTTACACTGTTGGTGGGAATGCAAATTAGTACAGCCACTATGGAAAACAGTGTGGAGATTTCTTAGAATGCACATTCTTTTAAAGTCCACATGGATCATTCACCAAGATTGTCAATATTCTGGTCATAAAACAAACTTTAACAAAGTTCAAATAATTAAATCCTACAAATTATGTTATCAGGTCTTAAAGGAATTAAATTAGAAATCAATAATGGATAACTGGAAAATCTTCAGACACCTAAATATCAAACAACACACTTCTAAATAATCTATGGGTCAAAGAAGGGGCACTGAAGTAAATCATGGGAAAAAAAAAAACAAAAACTGAACTTAGAGAAAATAAAAATTTAAAGATATTAAGTTTGGGTGCAGTTTAAGCAATGCTTGCAATGAAATTCATAGTAATAGCTTTTATTAGAAAATAAGAGAGGTCTCAAGTTAATAATTTATGCTTCTAAGTTAAGAACTGAGAAAAAGAAAAATGATATAAGCCTAAAGTAGCATAAAGAAGAAGATAAAAGAGAGTAAATGTCAATAAAATTAAAAGCTAAAAAATAAAAATCAATGTAAGCAAATACTGATTCTGTTCAGTTCAGTTCAGTTGCTCAGTCATGTCTGACTCTGCGACCCCATGAATCACAGCACACCAGGCCTCCCTGTCCATCACCAATTCCCGGAGTTCACTCAGACTCATGCTCATCAAGTCGGTGATGTCATCCAGCCATCTCATCCTCTGTTGTCCCCTTCTCCTCCTGCCCCCAATCCCTTCCAGCATCAGGATCTTTTCCAATGAGTCAACTCTTCACATGAGGTGGCCAAAGTAGTGGAGTTTCAGCTTCAACATCAGTCCTTCCAATGAACACCCAGGACTGATCTCCTTTAGGATGGACTGGTTGGATCTCCTTGCAGTCCAAGGGACTCTCAAGAGTCTTCTCCAACACCATAGTTCAAAAGCATCAATTTTTTGGTGCTCAGCTTTCTTCACAGTCCAACTCTCACATCCATACATGACCACTGGAAAAACCATAGCCTTGACCAGATGGACCTTTGTTGGCAAAGTAATGTCTCCGCTTTTTAATATGCTATCTAGGTTGGTCATAACTTTCCTTCCAAGAGGTAAGCGTCTTTTAATTTCATGGCTGCAGTCACCATCTTTGGTGATTTTGGAGCTCCCCAAAATAAAGTGTGACACTGTTTCCACTGTCTCCCCATCTATTTCCCATGAAGTGATGGGACCAGATGCCATGATCTTAGTTTTCTGAATGTTGAGCTTTAAGCCAACTTTTTCACTTCCCTCTCTGATTCTATAGGTGAATACAATTCAATATACAAAGGACATTAATTCTTCCCAACTTGATCTGTAAGTTAATATAATACTAACCGAAATCTCAGCAAAAAATAATGCAGATTTAGACAAGCTGATTCTAAAATTTACATGAAAAGGTTAAAAAAAAACTTGAATAGCATAACACTGTTGATCAAGTATCAAGCATTTGGAGAAATCATACTATCAAAATTTAAGACTTGCTATAAATCTATAGTAACCAAGAAACTGTGGTACTGGTGAAGGACTAAACACATATATCAATGAAACAGAATAGTGTCTAGAAATAGACCCTCACATATATGGCCAATTGATATTTGACAAACCTGAAAAAAGTAACTGAAGGGAAAAAGACATTCTTTTTCAACAAATAGTGTTAGAACAGTCTGATATATGTAGACAAAAAAATAAACCTTAACCTACATCTCACATCTTATGCAAAAATTAATTCAGAATTGCTTATACATCTAAATATATGATGCAAAACTATAAATATTTTAGGAGAAAATCTTCATAACCTGGGGCTATACAAAGAATTAGAATTCTCAGACATGACACCAAAAACCTGAGACATAAAAAAAATTTTTTTTGATAAATTAAACCATCAAACTTAACAACTTTTGCTCTGCACAAGGCACTATCAGAAGAATGAAAAAAGCAAGCTACCAATTGGGGATGTTTATAAATCATATATCTGACAAAAGACTTATAATAATAAAGAACTATCAATATTCACAGTGTAAAAAACAAACATTTTTTTGAAATGAGCAAAATATGTTGACAGACACTTCACCAAAGATATATGGATGACAAATAACCATATGAAAAGATATTCAACATGATTAGCTAGTGAATGCAAATTAAAATCATGATGAAACAAAATTGCCATCCACTGAATGTCCAAACTAAAAATTACTGACTATGCCAAGCACTGGAGAAGAAGTGGAACAGCTGTATTTCACACACATTGCTGGTGGGAATATAAAATTATTCAGCCACTATAGAAAATTGATCAGTAGTTTCTTCAAGAGTTTATCATGTACTTATTATGGCCCAGCAATTTCACTTCTAGGTATTGAACCTAGAGAAATGCAAATTTATGTTCACATAAAACCTGTACGTGGGTTATTTACAGCAGCTTTACTCTTAATCACCAAACACTGAAAATAACCCAAATGTCTCTCAAATAAAGAATGAATAAGCAAATGATGCTATATCCATACCATGGAATATTCCTCAGCCATAATAAGGAACAACTATTAACACTCATTTAAAAAAGGATGATCCTCCAAAGCCATTATGCTGACTGATAGAAGCCAATCTCAAAAGGCTATATATCATCTGATTGCATTCTTCTGACATTCACAAAAAGGAAAAATTACTGTGCTGGAAAATAGACTGGTGGTTGCCAGACATAAGTGGGTAAGAAATGTGAGTATAAGGAGAAAACATAAGGAAGTTTATTTTTTTTTTTGAGTGATGGAATTGTTCCATATGCTGATTGTTGTGTCGGTTACGTAAATCTACATGTGTATTATAATTCATAGAAATGACGTTAATCAGGATGGTATGGTATTGGCAAAAGAATAGACAAATAAATCCATGGAGCAGAATGAAGAGCCCAGAAATTGACCTACACAAATAGAATCTATCAAACTTTGAAAAAAGAGCAAAGGAAATTTAATGGAGAAAAGATAATCTTTCCAACAAATGTTGATGGAACACCTGGACATCCACACACAAAAATATTAATCTAGACACAGGCCTTACACCTTTAACCAAATTTAATTGAAGATGGACAATAGGTTTAAATGTAAATGCAAAGGGCTTCCCTCGTGGCTCAGTGGTGAAGAGTCTGCCTGTCCGTGCAGGACACACAGACTCATTTGATCCCTGATCCAGGAAGATCCCACATGCCACAAAGAAACTAAGCCTGTATGCCACAACTATTGCACCTATGCTCTAGAGCCCAAGATCTACAACTACTGAGTCCATGGGCCACAACGACTAAAGCCCACACGCCATGGAGCCCATGTGTGGCACTAAGAGAAGCCACCTCAATGAGAAGGCGGAGCACTGCAGCTGGAGATTGGCTCCTGCTCTGCAACTGGAGAAAAACCCATGAGCGATGAAGACCCAGCACAGCCAAAAATAAATAAATAAATAAAATTATTTTTTTTAATGTAAATGAAAAATTATAAAACTTCTAGAAGCTGACAGAGGAGAAAATCTAGGTGTCTTGGGATTGTCTGACTTTTTAATATGACAGGAAAGCATACTCCATGGAAGAAAAAATTGATAAGCTGGACTTCATTAAAATGAAAAACAACTACTCTAAGAAATACACTTTTAAGAGAATGAACAAACAAGCCACAAACTGAGACAAAATAATTGCCAAATGCATATCTGATACAGCACTAGTACCCAAAATATATGAGGAGCTCTTAAGAGAAAAGATAGGAAAACATACAGCTCAATTAAAAAATGGTAAAGGATCCAAACAGACAAAAAGATTAACAGATGGCAAATAATCATATGAAAAGTTGTAAAACATTATATATCATTAGGTAACGGCAAATTAAAATAACAACAATAAGCCACTACACACCAATTAAAATAGCTAACATCCAGAACACTGACAACATCATGTGCTAGTGAAGAGTCAGAGCAACAGGAACTCTCAATAATTCCTTAGGAATAACAGTCTAGCAGTATCTTCCAAAGTTAAACACCTGTCTTCCCATACAATCCAATATTACCATACAATATCTCCCCTTGCAGCTCCACACAAAAGCCTACATATTAATTTCATAACTGTCAAAACTAGGAAAAAACCAAGATATCCTCCTTCAGTAGGTGAATGGATAAATCGGTACATCCAGATAATGGAGTATTATTTAGCACTTAAAAGAAATGGGCTATCAATTTACAAAAAGACATGAAGCTACCTTAAATGCATATTATTAAGTGAAAGAAATCGATCTGAAAGGGTCAACTATGTGACATTCTGAACGGGCAAAACTATAGACACTATATTAGATCAATGATTTCCAGGGACTAAGGGGAAAGAAGTAAGGATAAATTGGTAGAGAGAAGAGGATTTTTAGGACAATGAAGATATTTTGTATGATGCTACAATAGTGGCTATATGCCATTATATATTAGTCAAAATCCAAAACCAAATGTGAACTATAAAGTAAACTATGAAATTACAAAAAACTATTCAAACTGATCACTTGATCACAGCCTTGTCTAACTCAATGAAACTATGAGCCATGGCATGTAGGGCCACCCAAGATGGACAGATCATGGTGGAGAGTTCTGGCAAAACATGGTCCACTGGAGAAGGGAATGGCAAACCACTTCAGTATTCTTGCCTTGAGAACCCCATGAACAGAATGAAAAGACAAAAAGATATGACACTGAAAGGTGAACTCCCCAGGTCTGTAGGTGCCCAATATGCTACTGGAGAAGAGTGGAGAAATAGCTCCAGAAAGAATGAAGAGATGGAGCCAAAGTGAAAACAAAACCCAGTTGTGGATGTGACTGGTGATGGAAGTAAAGTCTGATGCTGTAAAGAACAATATTGCATAGGAACCTGGGATGTTAGATCCATGAATCAAGGTAAATTGGAAGTGGTCAAACAGGAAAAGGCAAGAATGAGCACCAACATTTTAGGAATCAGTGAACTAAAATGGACTGGAATGGGCAAGTTTAATCCAGATGCCCATTATATCTACTACTGTGGGCAAGAATCCCTTAGAATAAACAGAGCAGCCCTCATAGTCATAGGAGAAGGAAATGGCAACCCACTCCAGTGTTCTTGCCTGGAGAATCCCAGGGACGGCAGAGCCTGGTGGGCTGCCATCTATGGGGTCACACAGAGTCGGACACGACTGAAGTGACATAGCAGCAGCAGCAGCCCTCATAGTCAACAAAAGAGTCCAAAATGTGGTACTTGGGTGCAATCTCAAAAAGGACAGAATGATCTCTCTTCATTTCCAAGGGAAACCATTCAATATCACAGTAATCCAAGTCTATTCCCAAACCACTAATGCCAAAGAAGCTGAAGTTGAGCAGTTCTATGAAGACCTAGAGACCTCCTAGAGCTAACACCAAAAAAAGATGTCCTTTTCATCATAGAGGACTGGAATGCAAAAGGAGGAAGTCAAGAGATACCTGGAGTAACAGGCAAGTTTGGCCTTGGAGTACAGAATGAAGCAGGGCAAAGGCTAACAGTTTTGCCAAGAGAATGCACTGGTCATAGCAAACACCCTCTTCCAACAACACAAGAGACAGCTCTACACATGGACATCACCAGATGGTCAATACCGAAATCAGATTGATTATATCATTTGCAGCCGAAGATGGAGAAGCTCTATACAGTCAGCAAAAACAAAACCGGGAGCTGACTGTATCTCAGGTCATGAACTCCTTATTGACAAATTCAGACTTAAATTGAACAAAGTAGGGAAAACCACTAGACCATTCAGATATGACCTAAATCAAATCTCTTACTATTATACAGTGGAAATGACAAATAGATACAAGGGAATACATATGATAGAGTCCCTGAAGAAACTATGGACCGAGGTTCATAACATGATACAGGAGGTGATGATCAACCCATCCTCAAGAAGAATAAATGCAAAAAGGCAAAATAGTTCTCTGAAGAGGCCTTACAAATAGCTGAGAAAAGAAGAGAAGCAAAAGGCAAAGGAGAAAGATATATCCATCTGAATGTAGAGTTCCAAAGAATAGCAAGGAGAATAAGAAAGCCCTCTTGAGTGACCAATGCAAAGAAACAGAGGAAAACAATAGAATAGGAAAGACTAGAGATCTCCTCAAGAAACCTAGAAACACCAAGGGAACATTTCATGCAACAATGGGCACAATAAAGGACAGAAATGGTATGAATCTAATAGAAGCAGAAGATATTAAGAAGAGGTGGCAAGAATACACAGAAGAACTATACAAAAAAGATCTTCATGAGCCAGACAACTACGATGGTGTGATCACTCACCTAGAGCCAGATGTCTTGGAGTGTGAAGTCAAGTGGGCCTTAGGAAGCATCACTATGAACAAAGCTAGTGGAGGTGATGGAATTCCAGTTGAGCTATTTCAAATCCTAAAAGATGATGTTGTGACAGTGCTGCACTCAATATGCCAGAAAATTTGGAAAACTCAAAGTGGACACAGAATTGGAAAAGGTAAGTTTTCATTCCAATCCCAAAGAAAGGCAATGCCAAAGAATGCTCAAACTACCACACAATTGCCCTCATCTCACACGTTAGCAAAGTAATGCTCAAAATTCTCCAGTCTAGGCTTCAATAGTACATGAACTGAGAACTTCCAGATGTTCAAGCTGGATTTAGAAAAAGCAATGGAGCCAGAGATCAAATTGCCAACATCCACTGGATCACTGAAAAAGCAAGAGATTTCCAGAAAAACATCTACTTCTGCTTCACTGACTACTCTAAAGCCTTTGACTGTGTAGATCACAACAAACTCTAGAAAATACTTGAAGAGATGGGAATGCCAGACCACCTGACCCACCCCCTGAGAAATCTGTATGCAGGTAAAGAGGCAACAGTTAGAACTGGACCTGGAACAACAGACTGGTTCCAAATCAGGAAAGGAGTACATCAAGGCTGTATATTGGCACCCTTCTTATTTAACGTCTATGCAGAGTACATCATGTGAAATGCCAGGCTGGATGAGGCACAAGCTGAATTCAAGATTGCAGGGAGAAATATCAGTAACCTCAGATATGCAGATGATACCACCCCTTATGGCAGAAAGTGAAGAGGGACTAAAGAGCCTCTTGATGAAAGTGAAAGAGGAGAGTGGAAAAGTTAGCTTAAAATTCAACATTCAGAAAATGAAGATCATGGCATCTGGTTCCATCACTTCATGGCAAATAGGGAAACAGTGGAAACAGTGACAGGCTTTATTTTTTTAGGCTCCAAAATCACTGCAGATGGTGACTGCAGCCATAAAATTAAAAGATGCTTGCTCCTTGGAAGAAAAGCTATGACCAACCTAGACAGCGTATTAAAAATCAGAGACATTTCTTTGCCAACAAAGGTCTGTCTAGTCAAAGCTAAGGTTTTTCAAGTATCATGTATGGGTGTGAAAGTTGGACCATAAAGAAAGTTGAGCACCAAAGAATTGATTCTTTTGAACTGTGATGTTGGAGAAGACCCTTGAGAGTCCGCTGGACTGCAAGGAGATTCAACCAGTCAATCCTAAAGGAAATCAGTCCTGAAAATTCATTGGAAGGACTGAGGCTGAAGCTGAAACTCCAATACTTTGGCCACCTGGTGTGAAGAACTGACTCATTTGAAAAGACCCTGATGCTGGGAAAGATTAAATGCAGGAGAAGGGGATGACAGAGGATGAAATGGTTGCATGGTATCACTAACTCAATGGACATGAGTTTGAGCAAGCTCCGGGAGTTGGTGATGGTCAGGGAAGCCTGGCGTGTTGCAGTACACGGGATCATAAAGAGTTGGAGAAGACTGACCAGCTAAACTGAACTGAATGAAATTTGGGTTACGATATATCAATGGAGGTTAATCAGTTTTAAGAAACATACCACCCTGGTGCAGGACATTGATGAAAGGGAAGGTTGTGCATGTATAGGGACAGGCAGTATACAGGAACTCTCTGTAGCTTCCCCTCAGTTTTGCTGTGAACTTAAAACTACCCTAAAACTAAACTCTAGATCTTACTCAATTTTCCTGGGTCTCTCCTGTGTATATAGATGTTGTACATGTTATTAAACTTAGTGGTTTTCTCCTGTAAAAAAGAAACAAGAAACCTCACAAAGGTCTATTTTAAAAAGAACAATAATTTATGTCCCATACTAATAATGCAATAATAGCCTGTATTCATTTGGTGCTTAATATGGATAGGGGAGATATGATATTGACATTGATCAAAACCTATAGAACTGTACAACACAGAGTGAGTCATAATGCAAACTATGGGATTTAGTTAATAATAATGTATCAACATGCATTCATCAATTATAACAAATATATCACATTAATGTAAGATATTAGTAACTACATACAGAATCTGGGGTAGAAAGGTAGTATATAGCAATTCTGTGGTATTGGCTCAATTTTTCTGAAAAGTTAAAACTGTTCTAAAAAATAAATTCAATTAGCTAAAAAGTCACAGAACCGTATACTAAAAGAAAAAAATCTATTTTACTGTATTGATCATTTAAAATTGAAAATAAAAGCAACCTAGGTGAAAACAAAAAAGCAGCCTAGGACTATAATAACAGGGTAATGTTTATATGTGCCTATAGGCAAATCCACTCAGTCATCATTCAACAAATATTTATTTAGAGCCCCATGGACCAATTAAAGTTAAACCTCTACTGAGTGAAAGTGAAGTTGCTCAGTTGTGTCTGACTCTTTGCAATCCCGTGGACCGTAGCCCACCAGGCTCCTCCATCCATGGGATTTTCTAGGCAAGGGTACTGGAGTGGGTTGCCATTCCCTTCTCCAGGGGATCTTCCTGACCCAGGGATCGAAACCAGGTCTCCTGCATTGCAGGCAGACGCCTTACCGTCTGAGCCACCAGGGAATCCTCTACTCAGAGTACTGGTATTTATTCTTCATTTTCTTTCCCTTAATTAGTGTCAGTTAATCTCCATCTTGTGAGACTCTCCAGTCCTGTGAATCTTTTTACCACTTTTCGTAGTCAGCTTAGATTTTTCTGGCTGATCATTTTCTCCTCTTTGTTGCCATTATCTTTGCCTCTCTTGTCCTTTTGTCAAACCTACCTGGCAATTGTATGACTATTCAGCTACTTCCCTTCTTCACCTCCAGACATAGGACACTGACACTGCTGGAGAAAGCTCCTGTAGGGTACCCTTGGGATGCTGGTCATTGTAGCATATCTGATTTCAAGGAAGCTCCCAGCACCACTCAATATTCATGTTATATTTGTGTGTGTGATATCTTATTCCATAACAGTAACTTGAAACTCTCCATTTAAAAATATCTGGCCGTACGATCCTGCTTTCCCTCAGCAGTTGGCATTTCATTGAAAACACAATAGGAATCAGCACATGAGATCTACCAGAAATTCCCACTACTAATTAAAATAGAAGCCTTATCCTCCAGGTCTGCTCTTGGTTCTGGAAACCTCATCCTATTAATTATTCCTCTCTCTGTTATCATTCTATTATTTTCAAAGTATCCTTTTCAACAAAATTTCTCCCCAAAGCATTTACATTGCATCAAATCTTTTCCAGTTTTGGGAAAAAAAAAATCATGTTCAGATAAACATTAGAGCAACTATCTTTTTCTCTCTTCTTACTGGTAACCATCAATTGTCATTGAGAGATAAATCCTCACTTTTCACTCACTTCTCAATTCATCTGATCCTTTTCCATTAAAAAAATAAATAAATAAAAAGTACTCAGAAAGGTACTAATGAACTGTTTGATGCCAAATCTAATGGGCACTTTTTATCTTTATTTTCCTTGATCTCTTCTTAGCACTTAAAATTTCCTCCCTTGGTGTCTCTGATTTAATACATCTACTCTATTGCTCATTTCTATTTGTTTTTTCCTTTATAACCTCTGTTGTTAGCTTTTATTCTTTCATCATTCACCTAAATGATGGTCTTCATACTCTGTATATGATCTCTGGACAATCTCCTTTACTCTTATACATTTAATTAGGAATCTTAAATTCAGTGTAGTTCTCTCCTGAATTTCAATTTTATAGCCAACTTCCTAACAGTTGCCTCTAGTTATAATTCCAACAGTACCTCAAAATTAAAATAAAAATGGAATTCATTGTCTTCTTTTTTCCAATAGTCCCTGTCTTAATTTTCTATCCAATCAACCAAGTCTAAATTCTAGGTCATCCCTAACATTCCTCTCTTTAACTACTCATATCCAATCAAGTCCTAAGCCCTGTTGGTTCTACCACCTAAATATCTCTTGAATGTTACATATTTCTCTCCAATGTCAATCATAGCCCAAGTAAACCCACCATCATATCTCATATGAATAATGCATCTAGTCCTTTAACTTGTCTCTTGCCTTCAATTCTGTCCACTTCTCATGTCTTTTTTCACAGAGCAACCAAGGTTACCTTTCTCAAGCAAGTTTCTGATTAAATCATGCCTCTGCTTAAAATACTTCAGTGACTCCTACTGCATTTAGACTAAAATTTTGTCTCCTTAGCAGAGCTGACAATTTTCCACAATTTGACCCCATCCTGATTTAGTTTTCACCACTTCTCGTTTACACTCTGCTTACCAATCAACCTGAACGATGTGCACTTCCCAGAGCTCACTGCTCTATTCCATGTCTCCAGGCCTTGGAGAATGGTACCCCTACTCTCCCCACTCCGTGGAATGCTCTTGAACTCTTTTTTTTTTAACCACACTAGCTTCTATGTATCCTTTATTACTAGTTAAGATACCACCTTGTATAGACACCTGTTTCTGGGATAAGTGCTGCCCAATATCAAGTATTTATGTCTATCATATACTTCATCATGATATAACAGTTGGTTACTTGCTTGAGCTCATGTTAGTGGAACTTGAGGGCAGATTTAAAATTCTGGGTCTAATTTTTTGGTTGCACCACTTGGCTTGTGGGATCTTAGTTCCCAGACCAGGGATGGAAATCATGCCTGCTGCAGTGGAAGCGAAGAGTCCTAACCACTGAATTGCCAGGGAATTCCCCAAATTTTGTGTCTTATTGATCTATAACCCTTTGGCAACCAAGAAGTGTTTAAACAAAACAAAACAAGAACTGTTTAAAGAAAGAAATTGAAAAGTCAAAAAGGAGAGGAGTAAGAGGACTATTCAAGTGCATGCCCTCTAAGTCACTGGCTATGTAAAGTTGCATAAACACTAACAGATACTTTGTTCCTGGCATAAGATTGTGGGTGATTCCTCTCTAGTTTTGAAGCACTATTTTTAATGTTGTTACATTGCTTCTATAATTAAAACAAAACTAATCTGTGCTCAGCAGATGCCTGACAGGGACTTGTGCTGTGGCAGGGACTGCTCTATGTTCTCCAAAAGTTATGCCTTCTTCATGGCACACACTCCAACTGGATTTCTTAGTCTCTCTGTTACTGTAACCGAGGGATCAAGTTTCAGCAAGTTCCAGGCAGTGCTGTGTGCCACTTCAAGATTTAGCTCCAAAATATCCTCCCACAGTGAGCTCTGTTCTTTCTTCTTGTCTGGAAGGTGACCAGAGAGAACTTCAAGAACCTCAAAAAGGGAAGAACCACATGATGGAAGAATTCTGGGTTCTTAAGTGATGTCCCGGAAAGCCACCCAACCAAAACCCCTCAACTGGACTTGACATGAGTGAGAGATTTGTTTATATTTTCATAAATCACTGAGGTTTGAAAATAGATAGAAAGATAGGGAGGCTTCCCCTGTGGTTCAGTAGTAAAGAATCCGCCTGCAATTCAGGAGACACAGATTCAATTGCTGGGTTGGGAAGATACCCTAGAGGAGGAAATGGCAACCCACTCTAGTATTCTTGCCTAGAAGATCCCATGGAGAGAGGAGTCTGGTGGGCTACAGTCCATGGGGTCACAAAGATTCGGACAGGACTTAGCTATTGAACAACAAATAGGAATGGCAATCCACTCTAGTACTCTAGCTTGGAGAATTCCATTGACAGATGAGCCTGATGGGGTCACAAAGATTCGGACACAATCGAGCAATTAACACACACACACACACACACACACACACGTTGCTCAGTTGCTCAGTAGTGTCCAACTCTTTGTGACCCCATGAACTGCAGCACACCAGGTTTCCCTGTCCTTCACTATCTCCCTGAGTTTGCTCAAAACCATGTCCATTGAGTCAGTGATGCCATCCAACCATCTCATCCTCTATCACCCACTTCTCTTGGCCTCTATCTTGCCCAGCATCAGGGTTTTTCCAGTGAGTCAGCTTTTCACATCAGGTGGACAAAGTTTTGGAGTTTCAGCATCATATAAACTTGGTAAACAGTTTAATATGGTCCCATGCATAAACATTGATTTATAAATGGTTTGTTCTAGGGCACATGAGAAATTCACCAAACTTGACTCCTATAACTCCAGAATGATTCAACTTATAAATTGGTAAATATATATATTCCACATGTACTGTTTGAGCTGAAGAAGACAGTAGAGTTGTTACTGGCCATCCTCTCCATATTACACAGGACAGTACTGAGATATAGAAAGGGAAAGGCTGTGTCTGGTGCGGCTGAGTTGTCTTAATTTCAAGTCTCCTAACTCACACAAGAGAATGTCCTGTTTGGAACAGCTTGGTCTCCACTGATTGTACAGGATGATGCCTGTGCTCAGGGTGTCTAAATGCAGTCTTCTTCCTTACACCCCCATGGGAATTCCTCCTGAAACTGCCCCTGTGGTTGAGAAGGGTCACCTTCGCAGATAAAGAAGAGTTCTCTGACCAAGAGAATCCAAGGAACTGTACTTCCTTGCCACATCACATTTAAGAATTCCCACTTAATAAAGGATGCTATAGATTTTGTTTTCTGATAACAAGACTCAGAGAAGATCATGGAAAAATAGAATCCCTCATCCACTTCTGGTAGAAATGTGAAATGAGATGTTATTTGGAGCTGATAAAGAGCTATCTGGGTATACACAGTAGAATTACATACATGCACATTTTGTGATGCAGCAATACGTGAAGAAAACATGAAAAAAAACAGGTCAAATAGGACAGGTAAAATGGTGGAAGGGATCCATCACTAGAAGAATGGAATGTGAGAGATGAATGCTGGAATGCACACAGCTCTCAGAAACATTGAGGAAGATCAATAGAGAACAATACAACTAATATTAAGAACAAAACAAATCCTGAGGGAATAGAGAATAAAATACAACAATGTTTCTGTGTGTGTGTAATATGTAAACCTAAATACATAGGAAACAGCATAAAATACATTTTTATTCTTTATCAAGAAAGTTGTTGGGCATACAGATGTATGCACATTATAACAAAAAAACAAATATTCTTGCTACTCAGCTTAAGAAATAAAACATTACATGTAAAATCCAACTCCATGTGCAATTGAGAAATCTCCAAGAACATATTCCCCTCTCCTCTGACCAGAGTTTGAACTAATTTGACCTTGCTGATCATTTCCACTCATGTTTTCATATTTCACTACATGTGTATTTATGCAGAAGCAATATATAATATTATTCTACATGCTTAAAGCTTTAGAAAACAGAATTGTACTGTACATATCCTTTTAAAACTAGCTTGATTTATTCAACATTATACTTATATCTTTTTCCTATTGTTACTTGTACATCTAGTATATTAATTTTGACTGTAAAGCATTTCATTGCATGGCTATACCATATATTATTTTTCTTTGTCTTATTGATGAAATTGTTTTGATATTTTTGACATTGCAAATAAAGTTGCGCAATTTTGTACATATCTTCCTGTTCATGTGTGCATGAGTTCACCTATGGAATAAAACTAGAACTGAAATTTCTGTGGCATTTGAACTTGCATTTCCCTAGATATTATCAATGATTCTCCAAAGTAGTAATACCAGTTTACATTTTCATCAGTGTCACATGATTGTGCCTGACCCTCTATATCCTGACCAAAATGTGGCATATTCAGGGATTGTCTTTAATGTTTTTTTTTAATTATTATATTTACCTGTGAATATGAAAAAATCTCCTGAGGTTGAAAATTTCATGCTTTTATCTAGTCTTTGGAGTTGCCTGTTTATATATTTTGTCTATTTTCTATTTTCATCTGTTTTCTTACTGATTTCCAGTAATATTTATATATATCAAAGGCTAATCATTTGTCAGTTTTATATATTGCAAATATTTCACCTGATTGTGACTTATCTTTTCAAGTCATTTGCTTTTGATATACACCTTTTTAAATTATTCAAACTAATCCATATTTTTCCTTTATTGTTCATATTTTTTGATGTATTAAAAAAGAAAAACTATACTCTTATGCCAAGGTCATAAAGATATTTTCCTGTATTTTCTGATAAATATTTTTGAGTTTTACATTTCACATTTAGATCTTTAATTGACTAAAACTGATATGTTTGTATAGTGTGAAAATGAGACACAATTTTTTTTCATATGGGTAAGTTATTGCTCCAGAACATTTATTGAAAAATCCCTTCTTTCCCAGCTGATTCATAATGTCAACTCTGTTACATATCACTTTGCCTCTCATTCAGCATATTTCTATTATTTACCAAGTATTCAAATCTGTCCTAAGAACTAGTTATATATTAATGATGAAATATTTGTTCCTGAGTCTCATTCTGGATCTCTATTCTATTCTTTTATTGAAATTGTTATCTCTGTGCTTCAAAAGCTCACTCTTTAAATGATTATAATGTTGTCATAGTCAGAATATCTACCAAAGAAGTCCCCCACTCTTATTCTTCTTTTTCAAAATATTCTATTCTCAGTGCTATATATTTTTCAAATTATTAATTCTACATTAATATTAAATATATTTTTAAAATATTTATAATAATTTTGTAAATTCATAAAACATAAAAATTATATATATGCGTATATGTAAATCATAATTTGTATGACAAACCTGGGTCTTAGGTTAGATTTTCTAAAGGCAGAGCCTGAGAGAGAGGCTGGACATGCTTCTCTTGAGAGGAGAATGAGTGAAGTTATGTAGGACAAGAGGGAGGTCTCCCATGCAGCTAAGGATAATTCTCTAGAGAAGGGGCAACTGGGAATGTAATCAGTCAACATTCATGACAGTTTAGGCATGCAGCAGGCTACCAACATTATCTATTACAATCTTTCCATTTCTCAGAATGAATATATACCCCTAAACATATAGATTTTACACATTATGACAACTGTTGAGAAAAAGAAATGAAGTTAGGCAAAATAAAAACTTAAAATGCATATTACTAAATGAAGAGAGTCATCAGGAAAGGCTATATACTGTATGATTTCAACTACATGATTTCTGGGAAAAGGTAAAACTCTGGAGATAATAGTAAGATCAGAGGTTGCCGGGGAGAGGGGAAAGGGAGGGATAAATAAGCAGAGAATAGAGGATTCTTAGGGCAATGAAAATATTCTGCATGATACATGCCACTATTTACATACATGTCAATATTAATTTGTAAACATTTACATACATTTATATACATTTTTATGATTATTTACATACATACCAATATTGATTTATATTAATACTAAATATATTTAAGATGTATTCAAATTATATATAATTTTGTAAATTCATAAACAAATATATATTTCATGTATATGTACATAATATCTCTGCCTATGTACATAATATGTAAATATGACATACATGGTTTTGTCCAAACCCACAGAATGTACAACACCAAGAGTGAATTCTAGTATCAGCTATGGACTTTGAGTGACTATGATGCATCAATGAAGATTCATCAGTTATAACAAAGGCACCACTCCTGGTGAGGGATGTTGATAATGGGGAAGACCATGAAGGTGTAGGGGCAAGAGATCTCTGGGAAATCTCTGTAAACTCCTCTCAATTTTGCTCTGAATCTAAAACTGCTTTTTTAAAAATACAGCAAAAGAAAAAACAAAATCTGAAAAGGTTTTTTACTGGCTAATTGAATAGTGAAGTTCAAATCATGTACATCTCTGAATCTGAGATACAGTAAAAGATTGATATAAATAAATACAGTGAGTAATAAAAGCACCATCTCTTCCATAACCACACACCCTTTAAAAACATTGATTTGCCAAAACAGAGGAAGCCCTGTGAACAGTGAAGGTCTATAATTTAGGTGGTTTTTGTTGAACTTTTGTAACTCTTTACTAATAAGCCTAGGTTCAGGAACTCGTCTATTGTAGCTTTTAATTGCAAACTTTGATACACTCTAAATTAGGGCTGAGTGCAGTCAAATTCACTAAAACCCAATACATACTGATGGCCTTGATTTTATTTCCCAGTGTAGACTTATTTTAAACCTCAAATCTCACATATTTACATTATGAAGAAGCACAAGTCTTGTGTTCTGATTTATTTATGCTTAATTCCACAGGAAATTTTTTACCAAGACTTGTTTGATATCTAAGATGTCTCAGGAGTGATATTTTTCTATGTTGGCTATCTTGCAAGCAGAAAAAAAATATATGTTACACAGTTCATCTATTTTGTCTTTTTTCCTAATCACCCAAATGCATTCTTAAATTTCCATATTATCCCCATTTATCCTGCCATCCCCACCACCTCATTTGAAACATACAAATGAGGAATTAATCAAATTTCAGTCTAACTTTTATAGCGGTAGCCTAGAATTGAAAGTTAGGCAAGATGATGTAAGCATTAGCAGGAATCTCTATCCCAAAGTAGTACCACCCATCTAGTCAAAAATTTAAAAGTAAAGAAAACTCAGAAGCATTGACTAAAGTTAAGCAGAATAATAAGACCTATAGATGTTCTTGCAGAAGCCACAGCAAGACAAATGGAGGCTTCAGAGGGAAGATTTGGCATCCCAGTACTGTCTCAAACATAGAACACTTGGCTTCAAGGACAAATGAGGTGAGGAAGGCCACTGAGGCCTGGTTCAGAATCAGAATCATGGGAGAATAATAACTGATTGAGACATCCCTGGTGGTCAGTAGTAAAGAACTCGCCGGCCAGGATAGAACCCTGGGTCAGAAAGATCCCCTAGAGAAGAGAATAGCTATCCACTTCAGTACTTGCTTGGGAAATCCCGTGGACAGAAAGAAGGAGGCTTATGGGCTACAGTCCACCTAGTTGCAAAGTCAGGCATGACTTAGCAACGAAACGACAACAACAAATTAGTTGATTGACAGGATGAAGAGAATGCCTGTACTCCCTCACCCCCGGAACCTTGGGAAATGAAAAGCGAATAGCTTTTGCCTAGGGCTTTGGGTGGGTAAAAATATCTTCCAGGTCTCTATGGAAATTTTATTCATAAACTTAACTCATGTGTGGAAATAAAGTCAAAATTCTCTCTACTCACTCAAGATGGTATCATATCAACAATTCACAAATGAGAAAAGCAAAAGTAAAATTTTGTTTCCAGCTGTTGAAAACCCTTCAGGCTGCCTGACAAAGCTATATGTAAAGCAATTCAGATTAATTATCATACAATTAGGGTGTCCTTAGACAAACAGTCTCTGCTGAAGATGGGCTTAAAAAAAAAAAAAAAGGAATGATTCACCATGTGGGAAAGTCAGAAGATAGCAAAAAGTAAATTAAGTCCAAAAAGGAAGCACAAAAGAGATATATGAAGAAAACCAATATGATAAGAGAATAAGGAAATTAAACAGAAAACAAAAAAATAACAGAGTGAAAGTCACTCAGTCATATCCGACACCTTGTGACCCCACAGACTATACAGTCCATGGGATTCTCTAGGCTATAATACTGGAGTGGGTAGCCTTTCTCTTATCCAGGGGATCTTCCCAACCCAGGGATTGAGCCCAGGTCTCCTGCATTTCGGGCAGATTCTTCACCAGCTGAGCCACAAGGGAAGCCCAAGAGTACTAGAGTGGATAGCCTATCCCTTCGCCAGCAGATCTTCCTGACCCAGGAATTGAACTGGGGTCTCCTGCATTGCAGGAAGATTCTTTACCAACTGAGCTATCAGGGAAGTCCAAATGAACTGATGAAACACAGATTGGTTCTTCAAAGAGTAAACAGTTGGTTTAAAAAAACTAATCTAATGAAGATAAAAGAGAAAGGAAAAATTTCCAAAATCAGGAAAGAGGAGAAAGTCACATTTAAAATTAAAGGTATTGTGATCAACTTCTTGATAATAAATTTCATAATTTAAATGAAATTAACAAATTCTTAGAAAAATCATAGTTCGCTAAAATTGATATAACAACAAAGAGAAAATATAAGTAGTCTTTTCTCTATCAAGGAAATTGTATCCTTCAAAAAAAAAAGAAAAGAAAAACTCACAAACGATGGCAGTCCCGTATTACTTAGCAAGTAATGGTAAAGTCTGGTAAACCCTTTAGCTAGAATAACACCACCTAAGAGAAATCTTTCCAAAAATGGAAAATGCAAGATGATCCACCATTTCAATTTACAAAAACAGAGTAACTTGGTTTTAAAACAGAATGAAAACAAAAAGGAAAAGTACTGGCCAATGCTACTTAAGAACATAAATGAAACTTTTAAAAGATAATATTTGCAAAAACATTCAGTGATATATGGAAATGATAAAATATATGTCCAATTTTGGTTTCACTCAGGATTACAAGGTTGGTTTATCATTCAAAACTCAGTGTAATATGACTCATTAACAGAACAAAGGAGAAAAACATTATTTCAATAGATGTCCATGTATCTTTTTTTAAATTTACTAAAAGGATGTATTTATAGTAATACAGGTTAGTAATAATTTTTGACATGTTATAACAGATGCATGTGGTTCTAATCAATTTTGTTTCAAATATTGCAACAGCAACTCAATCTTGAATATGTTGTGAAATATTTAGAGCTTTATATTTAAACATTTCACAATAAAAATTACAATATATATTCATTTTTTGCAGAGAAATATGATAGAATTAACAATAATAGACTTTCAAAAACAAAAATATATTACATTAAATTCAATTTTATGGATATGGCTGAATATAAACAAAGTTAAACTTTAAGGAGGAAAAATTGTATATTTCTAATTGTTAAGGAGACTATTTTTGCATCTTTATTAATTATGAATAACAGATTCTATGCAATCAGATTGAACTGTAAAGAAAATCTGCAATTTTTTCACATGTCAATTTTTATAACACACCTGTAATCATATCATCTTATTATATGAGTTTATTATGGAATATTTTATGCCTCAATTTAAAATTACTTTAGAAAAAACTTAGCCTTCAAAATTCAAAATAGGTGGGCTTCGTACATCACCTGGTGCAGGCTGATGATTTTTATTCTGTTATCCTGATCTATGGGGTTTTTTGTTTGTTTGTTTTTTAATTATTTTATTTTTTATTGAAGGATAATTGCTTTACAGAATTTTGCTGTTTTCTGTCAAACCTCAACATGCATCAGCCATAGGTATACATATATCTCCTCCCTTTTGAACTTCCCTCCCGTCTCCCTCCCCATCCCATCCCTCTAGGCTGATACAAAGCCCCTGTTTGAGCTTCCTCAGCCATACAGCAAATTTCCATTGGTTATCTATTTCACATATGGTAATGTAAGTTTCCATGTTACTCTTTCCATACATCTCACCCTTTCCTCCCCTCTCCCCATGTCCACAAGTCTATTATCTATGTCTGTTTCTCCACAATTGGCCTGTAAGTAAATTCTTCAGTACCATTTTTCTAGATTCCGTATATACGTGTTAGAATATGGTATTTATCTTTCTCTTTCTGACTCACTTCACTCTGTATAATAGGTTCTAGGTTGCTCCACCTCATTAGTACTGACTCAAATGCATTCCTTTTTATGGCTGAGTAATATACCATTCTGTATATATATCTCAATTTCTTTATCCATTCATCTGTTGATGGACATCTAGGTTGCTTCCATGTTCTAGTTATTGTAAACAGTGCTGCAATGAACAATGGGATACATGTGTCTCTTTCAATTTTGGTTTCCTCAGGGTATATGCCTAGGAGTGGGATTGCTGGGTCATATAGTGGTTTTATTCCTAGTTTTTTAAGGAATCTCCATACCATCTTCCATAGTGGCTGTATCAATTTACACTTCCACCAACAGTGCAAGAGCGTTCCCCTTTCTCCACACCCTCTCCAGCATTTATTGTTTGTAGACTTTTTGAGGAGGCCCATTCTGACCAGTGTGAAGTGACATCTCATTGTAATTTTGATTTGCATTTCTCTAATAATGAGTGATGTTGAGCATCTTTTCATGTGTTTGTTAGCCATCTGTATGTCTTCTTTGGAGAAATGTCTGTTTAGGTCTTCTGCCCCCTTTGTGTTGGGTTGTTTGTTTTTGTGGTATTGAGTTTTATGCTGCTTGTATATTTTGGAAATTAATCCATTGTCAGTTGTTTCATTTGCTATTACCTTCTCCCATTCTGAGGGTTGTCTTTTCACCTTGCTTATATGTGGATCACAATAAACTGGAAAATTCTGAAGGAGATGGGAATACCAGACCACCTGACCTGCCTTTTGAGAAATCTGTATGCAGGTCAGGAAGCAACAGTTAGAACTGGACATGGAACAACAGACTGGTTCCAAATAGGAAAAGGAATATGTCAAGGCTGTATATTGTCACCCTGCTTATTTAACTTATATGCAGAGTACATCATGCTAAATGCTGGGCTGGAGGAAGCACAAGCTAGAATCAAGATTGACAGGAGAAATATCAGTAACCTTAGATATGCAGATTATACCACCCTTATGGCAGAAAGTGAAGAGGAACTACAGAGCCTCTTGATGAAAGTGAAAGAGGAGAGTGAAAAAGTTGGCTTAAAGCTCAACATTCAGAAAACTATGATCATGGCATCCGGTCCCATCACTTCATGGCAAATAGATAGGGAAACAGTGGAAACAGTGGCTGACTTTACTCTTTTGGGCTCTAAAATCACTGTAGATAGTGATTGCAGCCATGAAATTAAAAGACACTTACTCCTTGGAAGGAAAGTTATGACCAACCTAGACAGCATATTAAAAAGCAGAGACATTACTTTGTCAACAAAGGTCCATCTAGTTAAAGCTATGGTTTTTCCAGTAGTCATGTATGGATGTGAGAGTTGGACTATAAAGAAGGCTGAATGCTGAAGAACTGATGCTTTTGAACTGTGGTGTTGGAGAAGACTCTTGAGAGTCCCTTGGACTGCAAGGAGATCCAAACTGTCCATCCTAAAGCAGATCAGTCCTGGGTGTTCATTGGAAGGACTGATGTTGAAGCTGAAACTCCAATAGTTTGACCATCTGATGCGAAGAGCTGACTCATTTGAAGAGACCCTGATGCTGGGAAAGATTGAGGGCAGGAGGAGAAGGGGATGACAGAGGATGAGATGGTTGGATGGCATCACCTACTCAATGGACATGGTTTGGGTAGACACTGGCAGTTGGTGATGGACAGGGAGGCCTATCGTGGTGTGGTTCATGGGGTTGTAAAGTCAGACACAACAGAGCAACTGAACTGAACTGAACTGAATGGGTTCCTTTGTGTGCAAAAGCTTTTAAGTTTAATCAGATCCCACTTGTTTACTTTTGTTTTTATTTCCATTATTCTAGGAGTTGGGTTATAGGGGATCTTGCTTTGATTTATGTCATTAAGTGTTCTGTTTTCCTCTAAGAGATTTTTATAGTTTCTGGTCTTACATTTAGGTCTTTAATCCATTTTGAGTTTATCATTGTGTGTAGTGTTAGGAACTGTTCTAATTTCATTCTTTTACATGCAGCTGTCCAGTTTTCCCAGCACCATTTATTGAAGAGGCTGTCCTTGCCCCATTGTATATTCTTGCCTCCTTTGACAAAAATAAGGTACCCATAGGTGCATGGGTTTATTTCTGGGCTTTCTACCTTGTTCCATTGGTCTATATTCCTGTTTTTGTGCCAGTACCATACTGCCTTGATGACTGTAGCTTTGTAGTATAATCTAAAGTCAGGAAGGTTTGATTCCTCCAGCTCCATTCTTTTTCTCAAGACTGCTTTGGCTGTTTGGGGTCTTTTGTGTTTCCATATGAATTGTGAAAATTTTTGTTCTAGTTCTATGAAAAATGCCATTGGTAATTTGATAGGGATTGAGTTAAATCTGTAGATGGCATTTGGTAGTATAGTCATTTTCACAATATTGATTCTTTCTACCCAGGAACATGGAGTATCTCTCCATCTGTTTATATCATCTTTGATTTCTTTCATTAGTGTCTTAAAATTTTCTGTGTACAGTTCTTTTTTCTTCTTAGGTAAGTTTATTCCTAGATATTTAATTCTTTTTGTTGCAATGTGAATGGGATTAATTCCTTAATTTCTCTTTCTGATTTTTCATTGTTAGTATATAGAAATGCAAGTGATTTCTGTGTATTGATTTTGTATCCTAGCAACTTTGCTAAATTCACTGATTAGCTCTAGTAATTTTCTGGTACTATCTGTAGGGTTTTCTATGTACAGTATCCTGTCATCTGCAAACAGTGAGAGCTTTACTTCTTCTTTTCTGATCTGGATTCCTTTTATTTCTTTTTCTTCTCTGATTGTTCTCGCTAGGACTTCCAGAACTATGTTCAATAATAGTGGCAAAAGTGGACACCATTGTCTTGTTCCTGATCTTTGGGGGAATACTTTTAGCTTTTCACCATTGAGAATAATGTTTGCTGTAGGCTTATCATATATGGCCTTTACTATGTTGAGGTAGGTTCCTTTTATGCCCATCTTTTGAAGAGTTTTAATCACAAATAGGTGCTGAATTTGTCAAAGGCTGCATCAATAGATGCCTAGGTATCTTTTGATAAAATTCAAGCTCTATTGATGACAAAAATTAAAAACTACTAGCAAACTCTGAATATAAATGTTTGCCTTAATCTTCAAAAAATAAAAACCTTATGATATTGAGCAACTCATATTCCTTCTTACTCCTTTTCAATATCATAGGACAAAGAAAAGAATCAAGACATAATAGAGCCATATTTATTTTTAATAATATCAAAATTACAAGTATAATTTCAATAGCAAGTTTAATGAAAAGTAGAATAGCAAAATATGGTACATATTCATACAATCGAATATTATTCAGCCATAAAAGTGAATGAACTAAGGCTTTACATAAAAAAAAGTTGTTGAGTCTTACATATGTATTAATGAGTAAATAAGCCAGACACAATAGAATATTTGTCTGATTTCATCTATAAAATTTCAAAAGTTTGCATGACTAATCAGTGATGGTAAAAATTTGGATAGTGGTTGTATTTGATGAGAAAAGAACATAATAATTGAGAGGGGACATGAGGGAAGTTTAGGGGTTTCTATTAACACTTTATTTCTTGGACAATGTAGTGATTACATATATGGGCTCATTCATAATCAATCACTAGGCTATATTTTTAGCATTTCTATACTTTTCTGTATTACAGTCAACTTTAATTTTTTAAGTTTACCATCAAGATGCAAAACTCTCTTTAAATTGCAACCTTTTGTGTAAGAAAGGATGGGAAATAAACATCTATATATCTGTATTATCTACCTATCTAGATACATACACTCATATACATACACACATGCTTATATTTGAAAAAAGAAACACTGAAAAAATAAACAAGAAGCAAAGCACAACTATTATTTTTAAAAAGAGAAAAGAATTAAAACAAAAGTTCTCATGATACATTTTATATGCTTTCAGTTTTGAACCAAGTAAATGTTTTACATATTTAAAGTAGACTTTAAAAAGCAATCCCCAAAATGAAAAATCAACTGAAACAGACTTTCTCCTCCTGTTAGTGTTTAGAAAGTAGCAAGAAATCATTGTTCTTATTCTATCAACCAAAACAAGCTGGTTATGCAATAAAATTACAGCCTTTAAAAAACCCATCAGTAACTTGAGAATGCAAATGCACTAAATTCCAGAAAAGGATAAACACATTATGGGATAAAAGAAATAGATGATTCAGGACTTCCCTAGAAGTCCAGTGGTTAAGACTCTGTGCTTTCACTGCAAGAGGCAAGGGTTCAATCCCTGGTGGGAGAACTAAGATCTGGCAGAGATCTGATCCCCGTGAGGTGCCTGGACCCTGCCTCAAGTGCAAGGCAAATATCCTCCAAAAGCAGAGTCAGAAAGAGAACTGAGAGAAACTGATCTATCAAGGCAAGCAGGGCTTGCCACAACTGGACAACTAAGGGGAGAGCAGGAGAGCTGAGGGAAACTGCAGTTGGGTGTACACTCCTCTCTGTGTAACTGATAGAGTAAGTATACCAAATGGCTTTGCAGGTGGCTCAGTGGTAAAGTATCTGTCTGCCAGTGCAGGAGAAACAGGAGATTAGGGTTCCATACCTGGACACAAATGAGCAACTGAGCATGCACATGCATGCAAGTACACAAAAACTGGTAAAAGACAAGATCTGAAAAATACAATCATGCAACTCGATCTAACTGGCTTTCATAGAACACCTCACATCAAAACTGCAGTATACCTATTATTTTTAGTGGCATATTAAAAAGTCACCAAGAGATATCAATAGTCTAGGTCATAATATAAGTTTTAATTAATATGAAAGAGTAGAAGCATGCAGAATATATTATCTGGCTAAAAATACTTTAAATTATAAATAAACATCATTAAAATCCCCCAATATTTAGCAATTTAGTAATACCATGTTAAATAATTCATGAGTCAAACAAAGAATCAGAAAGAAAATTTAAAAGCATTTTAAAGTAAGTGATAATGAAAACATAGCATATCTAAATGTGTGGTTTATGGCCAAAGAAGTGCTTAGACAGCATTAAATAGCTTTAAATGATTGTATTAGAAAAGAAGGAAGGGGTGAAACCAATTACCTTAGCTTCTACCTTAGGAAACAGAGATCAAATTACACCAGAATTAAGCATAAATAAAATGATTAGTAGTTCAGTAAAATAGAAAAATGACAAAAAACAAAAATATTGAAAACTTAGAACTTTGAAAACTAATAAAATTGATCAAAATCTAGCAAGACTGGTTAAGCTAAAAAGAGAAAACACAAAGTGCCAACATCAGGCAAGAGAGACTATTATTATAGATCTATTAACATCAGAGTGCTAATAAGGGAACTGTGTGAAGAACTTCAAAAATAAATTCTTTAACATAGCTTAAAGGAACAAATCCTTGAAAAGTGGAACTTAATCAAGGTTAATAGAAGTAGAAAACCAGAAAGTCCCAATATCTCCTAAAAACGAAATTCACAACAAAAAAATCATGCCACAAAGAAAATTCAAAGCCCACATGACTTCAGAACAATTCAATGAAACATTAAGAGCAATAATGCAAATTCCATACAAATTTTAGAATATACAGGAGAAATAGGCAATTTATTACCCATTTCATGGAACTGATACCAATACTGATACCAATACTTTATAAAAACATTAGAAGGAAAACAAACACAGACACAAAAGACTTAATAAAGTATTTTGAAAACTTTTCCAGCAGTTGGTAAAAAAGAACAACAAATCGCCAAAAAGAATTTATCTAAGGAATGTAAGGTTGTTTTAGCATGTAAAAGTCAAGCAATGTAATTTACCATATCAACAGAATGACTAGAAAAAGAAATGATCACCTCTGTAACTGCAGAGAAGCATTTGATTGAATTTACCACATTGTCATGATAATAACTCTGAAGAAACCAAGAACAGAAGAGACATTCTTCATTCTGATAAAGTACATTTATACAACTGAAACAAACAAACAAAAAAAAACCCCTATTGCTAACACCATACTTAATTGTGAAATACTGAATCCCTTTCTACCAAGATGGGTGAGGGGGGAGGCAAAAATATCTGCTCTTAATTTGTATTCAAACTGAAAGTCCCTTGGGCTGCAAGGAGATCAAACCAGTCAATCCTAAAGGAAATCAGTCCTGAATATTCATTGGAAGGACTGATGCTGAAGCTGAAGCTCCAATACTTTGGCCACCTGATGCAAAGAGCCAACTCATTGGAAAAGACCCTGATGCTGGGAAAGACTGAAGGCAAAAGAGAAGAGGGCTGCAGAGGATGAGATGGTTGGATGGCATCACTGACTCACTGGAGATGAATTGAAGCAACTCTGGCAGATAATGCTGGACAGGGCAGCCTGGCATGCCATAGTCTATGGGGTATCAGAGTTGGACATGACTGAACAACAGCAAATTTGTATTTAACATTATACTGGAAGCTCAAACTAATTTATTTTTAAAAGGGAAAAGGAAGATAAAGATTGGAAAAGAAGAGGTAAAATTGCTACCTGTTATCATTTTCAGATAAGGATTTTTTATATAGAAACCCCTACAGAATATAATAAAAAAATGTCTACTAGAAGCAAAAATAAAATTTAGCATGGTTACAGAAGATAATGTTAACCAAAACCAAATTCTAATACTAGCAAATCAAAATCAACAAAGAAAAGTTATACAATAATGAAATACTACCAATAATATCATAAACATATTTAGGAGGGAATTAACAGATAATCTACAGGTCTTTTATAATAAAACTACAAAATATGCACCAGAAAGAAATTAAAGACAACAAAGAGAAAGATGTAAAGATAGATGATAAAGCTATCTATCTTATTCTTATATTAGAAAACTCAACTTGGTTAAGATGGCAATTCTTTCCAAATGAAATTCAGTGCAATACCAATCAAGATCACATCAGATTTTCATTTTTTATTTATCTACTTATTTTAGTAATTGACAGTATTATTCTAAAATCAATGCAGAAAACAATGGACCTAGAATAATTAAAACCAATCTGAGAAAATAATACAGTTGGAGGATTTGCAATATCTAGTTTGAAAAACTAAAGAAATAAGTGTGTTCTGAGGGCAAAGACAGATAAACAGGAAATAGATTAGAAAGCCCAGAAATGGAGCCAAAAAATTATTTGATTTTTGATGAAGTCACCATATTAGGTATCTACTACCATTTAACAAATTGCCACAAAACTTAGCAGCTCAAAGTAACAAACCGCTATTATCTCACAATGTTTGTAGGCTAGGAATCTAGGCACAGCTTAGCTGGACTGCAATCAAAGTGTGGCTGGAGCCCTAACCATCTCAAAGCATTACTAGGAAAGGATATGATTTGCGGCTCACTCATATCACTGTGGCCAAGATTCAGTTCTTAGCAGGTTGCTGGACTGAGGACCTCAGTTCTTTAGCATTAGCTATTGGGCTTCAATTCCTGACCATGCTGGCCTCTCCAAAGAGAAGCCTATAGCACTGTACCCTGCTTCAACAGAGCAAGTGAGAGTCTCAGATGAAAGGAGGGCGGGGAGAGAGGGGGAGGGAGGGAGGGACTGACAATATTTAATGCTTTTGCATCACTGACTAATCAATCTGACACCATTATTGTTATGTTTCTGTTCAGTTTTTCTACCTTTTTTCCATTAAATTATTGGAACTCTTTACATATTGAAAGAAATACAAATTCATAGAAGCAGAAAGTAGAAAAGTGATTGGAGGTGGGAGAAATAAGCAGAGCTTGTAAAAGGGTACAACTTTTAGCTATAAAGATGAATAGATTCTGAAAGATTTAATGTATAATATGGTGACTTTATTGATAACAGTACTCTATAATTGACATTTACCAAGTGAATAGAACTTAAATGTTAACAACAGGGACTTCCCCTTGCAATGCAGGGGTGCAGGTTCAATTTCTGGTCTGGGAGTTAAGATCTCACACACCTCATGGACAAAAAACCAAAATGTAAAATAGAAGTAATATTGAAACAAATTCAGTAAAGACTTTAGAAATGGTCCACCTTAAAAAAATGTTAACAACAACAAAAGGTAAATATGTGAGGTGATGGAAGTATTAATGAATTCAATAGGGGGAGTCCTTTCACAATTTGTAGGTATAGTGAAATATCACATTATATACACTGTAAATATCTTACAATTTTATTTGTCAGTTATACTTCAATAAAAATTATTTTAAAAGTTAAAACACTACCTCTAAGAAGTAGTGTAGGTCTATTTCAGGACTCTCCATTCTCTTCCATTGATCCATTTGCTTACCCTTACACTAAAAACTTGCTTTCTTGATAAATATAGCTTTATACTGTCTTGAAAGCATAAAATTTAATTCTTCTATATTTGCTCATATTTTCAAAACTTTTGTAGATATAGAATCAGCTTCTAAATTTCTATGAAATACCAACTGAAATTATGATTAGAATTACCTTAAGCTTACAAACAATTTGGAAAAATTGACATCACAAAATGTGGAGACATCTAGTTCATAAACATGTTATATCTTGCCATTTATTTAGGTCTTATTTAATTTCTTTCAAGTGAAAAAGTGAGAGTTAATTGCTCAGTTGTGTTCGACTCTTTGGAAGCCCATGGACTACAGTCCTCCAGGCTCCTCTGTCCATGGGATTTTCCAGGCAAGAATATTGCAGTGGATTGCCATTTGCTTCTCCAGGGAATCTTTCTGACCCAAGGACTGAACCTGGGTCTCACACATTGCAGACAGACTCTGAGCCACAAGGGTAGCCAGTTGGGTATTAATTTTTTAGTTCATGGCTTTCATTATATCTAGTCCTAAGCATTTTGATTTTCAACCACTTTGGAAAGAGCAGCATGGATGCATATACACTAACATATGTAAATAGACAGCCAATGGGAATTTTCTGTATGACTCAGGGAACTCAAACTGGGGCTCTGTAATAATCCAGAGGGGTGAGAATGGGCAGGAGGTGGGAGGGAGATACAAGAGGAAAGGGACATATGTATGAAAGTGATGTAGTTCAGTCGTGTCCGACTCTTTGCGACCTCATGGACTATAGCCTACCAGGCTCCTCCGTCCATGGGATTTTCCAGGCAAGCGTTCTGGAGCGGGCTGCCACTTCCTTCTCCAGGGGATCTTCCCGACCCAGGGATCATACCCAGGTCTCCTGCACTGCAGACAGATGCTTTACCATCTGAGCCACCAGGGAAGCCCAGACATATGTATACCTATGGTTAATTCATGTTGATGTATGACAGAAATCAAACCAATATTGTAAAGCAATCATCAATCAATTAAAAATAAATATTAAAAATACATAAAGTGAGAAATGTGCATTAAAATGATGTATAACATAACCACACTTATTAAGAATGTATTCTAATATTAAATGGCAAATTTCAACAAAAAATAAACTATCTTTTATCCATATTCAATAAACCATATTCTAATTATCTGCTGCTATGATATAGAAGTGTGCTTCCCTCATAGCTCAGTCAGTAAAGAATCTACCTGCAATGCAGGAGACCTGGGGTCGATTCCTGGGTTGGGAAGATCCCCTGGAGAAGGAAATGGCAGTATTTCCATCCCAGTAGTCTTGCCTGGAGAACCCCATGGGCAGAGGAGCCTGGCAGGCAACAGTCCATGGAGTCACCAGAGTTGGACATGACTGCAGCGACTAAACCACCACCATGATGTAGAAACCAAATTGATTTGGTATATTGCTCAGATATCCTGCTATCCTACTAAATTGAATTACTATCCAAGTTGGGTTTTTTTTAATAGATTTGCCTAGATTTTTTTTTTGTAAAAATTGTGTCTATTAACACAACTTTTTTAATTTACCAAGTATAATTTTTTTACTTCTTTTATTTTTTAATTCTTGCCTTACTGTGCTGGCTGGGACCACCAGTAAGATGCTAAATAGAAGTGATGTGATCAGGCATCTTTGTCTTGATCTGAACCACAGGATGATAAAGTTTAATATTTTATCATTGAGTGTATTGTTAGGTGTAGACTTTCATATGACTTTTTTCATCTTGAGTAATTTTTTTCTTATTTCTAGGTTTCCTGAGATTTCTCAACATGAATGGGTTTTCAGTTCAGTTCAGTTCAGTTGCTCAGTCATGTCCGACTCTTTGCGACCCCATGAATCACAGCACACCAGGCCTCCCTGTCCATCACCAACTCCCAGAGTTTACCCAAACTCATGTCCATCGAGTCGGTGATGCCATCCAGCCATCTCATCCTCTGTCGTCCACTTCTCCTCCTGCCCCCAATCCCTCCCAGCATTAGGGTCTTTTCCAATGAGTCAACTCTTCACATGAGGTGGCCAAAGTATTGGAGTTTCAGCCTCAGCATCAGTCCTTCCAATGAACACCCAGGACTGATCTCCTTTAGGATAGACTGGTTGGATCTCCTTGTTCGGGTTTTAAATATCATCAAATTATTTTTAGGCATCAGTAACTACAATCATATGTTGTCCACTTTTGTTCTGAAAATCTGGTAAATTACATTGATGTCCAAAAGTAAAATAACTTTGCACTCCTTGAATAAATCCTATTTCATTATTATCTATTTTCTATATACTCAATTCACTTTGCATTTATTATGTTTAAGATGTGTATCTATATTCATAAGGATATTTGCCTATAATTCTTTTTTTCTTGGTAATACCTTTGTCAGATTTTGATGTCAGTGTTATGGAGGCTTTGTGAAATAAGTTTCTCTCTCCTTTATTTTCTGAAACAGTTTATGAATGCTTGGTATTATTTCTTCTTCAAGTGTTTGATAGAATTCATAAGTGAAGGTAAATAGTATTTGAACATAACATAAAATCTTTGTAATGTAAATCATTTTCCTAAACAGACAACTATTCATTATTTTTTCAAGAAATTGTTTCACTTAAGTGGTTATATATACTGGCATTTAATTATAGTTCCAAGTTCTTTTGATAACTGTAGAACCTGTAGTAATGTCTCCTTTTACTGTCTTAATAAAGATAATTTGTTTTCTCTTTTCTTGATAAGTCTTGTTCAGGGATTATATATTTTATTAATTTTTTTTCTCATAATTTTTTTGCATTTGTTAATTTTCTGTATGATTTGTCTGCTTTCTATCATTGGTTTCTGCTACTATATTTAACATGGCCTTCTCTTTACCTGCTTTGTGTTCAACTTACTTACATGTTTCTAGATATTTTTTTGGCTGTGCCAAGCAGCATGTAGTATCTTAGTTCCCAGAAAAAAGATGGAACCCGTGCCCCCTGCAGTGGTGCAGTCTTAACCACTGTACTTAACCACAGTCTTAACCACAGGGAAGTCCCCTTTTTCTAGATTTTTAAGGTAAAACATTAGGTTATTCTAAATCTTTTCTAATATGACCACTGATACCTCTAAATTCTAACCATTGGTTTAGTTTTATTCTACAAATCTTGATACACTATATTCATATGTGCTTTCAAATTGTTCCCAATTTCTCATGACTTAGTTTTTGAACCATGAGTTAGTATTTCATATTTATTTTATTTTCATAATTTAATTTTATATGGCCAAATATTTGTCAGCTTTAAGTATTTTTAAATAGCTTGAGATTTACATTATTACTCTTAATGAACTTTTTACATACAGTTGAAAGGAATGTCTCGTTTGAAGTTGTTTAAATAGCCTACAGATATCATTTAGAAATTCTGTATCCTAACTGCTTTTGTGTCCAGTTGTTCTGTCAATTACTGAGAAATAAATGTCAAAATTCCAACTATGATTGGGATTTGTCTGTTTTGCTTTTTATTTCTGCAAGGTTTTGCTTCATTCTGCAACTTTGTAAATTACATGTATTATTACTGATAAATGTTCCTAAAAAACTGACATATTTATCTTTATGAAATATTCTTTCTCACTGGTAGTTTCTGAGTTGCAGTGTATTTGGTATATTAACACTGCACTCAGTTTTCTTTGGCTATGGGTTTCATGGTATTATTTTATCAATTTTTATTCAGCCATTTAAGTATAAAGCTCAGCTGTTTATAGAATATAACTAAGTACTGTCATTTTTGAATAATCTAAGCTTATAGGCTGTCCTGTTTAACTGGAGTGTTTTATTCTCTTTATTCAATATATTTAGAGACACAGTGTATTACTTTGTTTCAAATTATCCTGTTTTTCATCTTCTATTACTCTTGTATTATTTTCTTTTTATTTAAATCTTTTTTTTTTTCAGTAATTAATTCCAATGTGTCCATTAGTTTTTTAGATATAGTCCTCTGTGTTACATTTAGGGTAGCTTTAGGAATTATATTAAGACTCTTTTAAATGATTTTTATGGTATAAAAATCCCTATACCATAAATATAGGGATTTTCCCATAGTGCAGTTTCATTTTTTTCCTTATCTTTTGCAACTGTTTTGCTCATATCTACGTAACATAACACTGCTTTATATACCTCAGTCAGTTCAGTTTAGTCCCTCAGTTGTGTCTGACTCTTTGCAACCCCATGGACTACAGCACACCCGGCATCCCAGGCCATCACCAACTCCAGAAGCTTGTTCAAACTCATGTCCATAGAGTTGGTAATGACATCCGAACATCTCATTCACTGTCATCCCCTTCTCCTGCCTTCAATCTTTCCCAGCATCAGAGTCTTTTCAAATAAGTCAGTTCTTCACATCAGGTAGCCAAGGTATTGTAGCTTCAGCTTCAGCATCAGTCCTTTAAATGAATATTCAGCACTGATTTCCTTTAGGATGGACTGGTTGAATCTCCTTGCAGTCCAAGGGACTCTCAAGAGTCATCTCCAACACCACAGTTCAAAAGCATCAATTCTTCAGCACTCAATTCTTATAATCCAACTCTCACATCCATACATAACTACTGGAAAAACCATAGCTTTGACTAGATGGACCTTTGTTGACAAAGTAATGCTTCTGCTTTTTAACTGAACTGAGGTTGGTTGTAGCTTTTCTACCAAGGAGTGTCTTTTAATTTCATGGCTGCAGTCACTATCTGCAGTGATTTTGAAGGCCAAGAAAATAAAGTCTCTCACTATTTCACTGTTTCCCCATCTATTTGCCATGAAGTGATGGGACCAGATGCCATGATCTTAGTTTTCTGAATGTTGAGCTTTAAGCCAACTTTATCACTCTCTTTCACTTTCATCAAGAGGCTCTGTAGTTCCTCTTCACTCTCTGCCATGAGGGTGATATTATATGCATATCTGAGGTTATTCATATTTCTCCTGGAAATCTTGATTCTAGCTTGTGCTTCATCTACCCCAGCATTTAGCATGATGTACTCTGCACAGAAGTTAAATAAGCAGGGTGACAATATACAGCCTTGATGTACTCCTTTTCCGATTAGGAACCAGTCTGTTGTTCCATCTCCGGTTCTAACTATTGCTTCTTGACCCGTGTATAGATTTCTCAAGAGGCAGGTAAGGTGGTCTGATATCCTCATCTCTTTAAGAATTCTCCAGTTTGTTGTGATCTATACAGTCAAAGGCTTTGGCATAACCAATAAAGTAGATGTTTTTCTGGAACTCTCTTGTTTTTTCTATGATCTAGAGGATGTTGGCAATTTGATATCTGGTTCCTCTGCCTTTTCTAAATCCAGCTTGAACATCTGGAAGTTCACTATCCATCTACTGTTGAAGTCTGGCTTGGAGAATTTTGAGCATTATTTTGCTAGCATGTGAGATGAGTACAACTGTGTGGTAGTTTGAACATTCTTTGGCATTGCCCTTCTTTGGGATTGGAAAGAAAACTGACCTTTTCCAGTTCTGTGGCCACTGCTGAGTTTTCCAACTTTGCTGCCATACTGAGCGCAGCACTTTCACAGCATTATTGTTTAGGATTTGAAATAGCTCAGCTGGAATTCCATCACCTCCATTAGCTTTGTTCGTAGTGATGCTTCCTAAGGCCCACTTGACTTCACATTCCAGGATGTCTGACTCTAGTGAGTGATCATACCATCGTGGTTATCTGGGTCATGAAGATCTTTTTTGTATAGTTCTTCTGTGTATTCTTGTCACCTCTTCTTAATATCTTCTGCTTCTATTAGGTCAATACCATTTCTGTCCTTTATTTTGCCCAACTTTGCATGAAATGCTCCCTTGGTATCTCTAATTCTCTTGAAGAGGTCTCTAATCTTCCCCATTCTATTGTTTTCCTCTATTTCCTTGCACTGAGCACTGAGGAAGGCTTTCTTATCTCTCCTTGCTATTCTTTCAAACTCTACATTCAAATAGGTATATCTTTCCTTTTCTCCTTTTTGGACTGTAAAGAAAGCTGAGCACCAAAGAATTGATGCTTTGGAACTGTGGTGTTGGAGAAGACTCTTGAGAGTCCCTTGGACTGCAAGGAGATCCAACCAGTCCATCCTAAAGGAGATTAGTCCTGGGTGTTCATTAGAAGGACTGATGTTGAAGCTGAAACTCCAATACTTTGGCTATCTGATGCGAAGAGCTGACTCATTTGAAAAGACTCTGATGCTGGGAAAGATTGAGGGAGGGAGGAGAAGGGGACAACAGAGGATGAGATGGCTTGATGGCATCATTGACTCAATGGACATGAGTTTGGGCAGACTCCAGGAGTTGGTGATAGACAGGGAGGCCTGGCGCACTGCAGTCCATGAGGTCGCAAAGAGTCAGACACGACAGAGCAACTAAACTGAACTGAATTTCCCTTTCTCCTATGCCTTTTGCTTGTCTTCTTTTCTAAGCTATTTGTAAGACCTCCTCAGACAACCATTTTGCCTTTTTGTGTTTCTTTTTCTTAGGGATGGTTTTGGTCACTGCCTCATGTACAATGTCAGGAACCTCCATCCACAGTTCTTCAGGCACTCTGTCTATCAGATCTAATCCCTTGAATCTATTTGTCACTTCAACTGTATAATCATAAGGGATTTGATTTAGGCCATACCTGAATGGTCTAGTGGTTTTCCCTGCTTTCTTCAATTTATGTCTGAATTTGACAATAAGGAGTTCATGATCTGAGCCACAGTCAGCTCCTGGTCTTGTTTTTGCTGACTGTATAGAGCTTGTCCATTTTTGGCTGCAAAGAATATAATCAATCTGATTTCGGTATTGACCATCTGGTGATGCCCATGTGTACAGTCTTTTCTGGAAGAGGGTGCTTGCTATGACCAGCTCTTGGAAAAACTGTCAGTCATTTGCCCTGCTTTATACACCTACACCTTTAATAATTGGTAAGTGACTGGGCAGTGATATTTGTTACTGTCTGAATGTCTCCCACTCATCAAAAAAAAAAAAAATCACCCAGTTTTTTTTGCATCAATCAGTAATACTTTCTAGGATGAATTTTTACATTAGAGGTTGCAAATTTGTGATTTTCAAATTTTACATTGATTAGCTCTCATTTTTGCCTTCCCCTTTATGAAACATCTCTACAGAAACTGAAAGCTAATGAATAAGAATTAGAAAATTATCATTTCAAAGATCAACATCTGCAGGTCACTTGCCCTTTGGAAATGTCCTCTGTAATACTGGAGTGCAGGGTGTGAGGCAGTCTGACTGGACTTTCCTTTATCAGAGCAGGATGGCGGCTCCAGGCCTCCATGAACTTTCAAGAGCCATTACCCAGGGGTCTCCCATGGAGCGCCAGAGTTCCCATGGAGCTGATTCTGGAAAGGGTCTTTCCTTAATAATATAGTTGGAAATGATTAATTTCCCAATGGAGACATGTGGGCATCTGAGTTGCAGGGGACTGAGGTGTGGGTGTCTCTACCTGATTAAATGCCTACCAACCAGCTTCTATAAAAACAGATTTCATACCCAAAGGCATCCTCTCTTTTCTGAGCTGATTATCCTCTTTCAAGCCAAGAAGAAACAATCCCTGACAAGCACTCTTGGGCAAAGACTGCAACAGATCCTATTTCATTTTATCTCTGCCTTGTTCACTTGAAATGGCCAACTCTCTCCTTAACAGAAATTCAGAGGAGTGGTTCTTTTTCTTCTTAAAAAAAATAAAATTTCCGGTTGAAAAGGTCACCTCTTTCGAGAAACAGTCACCATCCTGTAGCTCAGACACTTCAAACTAATGTTATCCCTAGCCATTCTTCTCAGTAGAAGTGCCTTACTGGGGCAATGGGGCTCCCAAGCCTGTATTTTTCACAACTCCCACAGGCAAGGAAATTCTTTCAGCTGCATCAAACCCCTTATCCCTACTATCTGGTTCTCAAGTGTAAGTCTACTACATTCTAGTCATATAATTTGGGACAAGGGACAGTGCCTCATTAATTCATTTTTTTTTCTTATCTAAAAAACAAGGAAAACAACACTAATATTACAAACAAGCATTAAAGGAGATGTAGTGCCATCATGGGTTCAGAGAGAACGCTCCATGATTTTAGTTCTTTGTCCCTTTTTCTCCAATACTAATTATAGCCTGGCGGACTACAGTCCATGGGGTCGAAAGAGTCCATGGGTCAAAAGACACAACTGAGCAACTAAGCACAATTATAGCCCAGACCTCACAGTAACCACACACAAGAGGAATCCCTCCTCCCTTCTTTATACACAAGGATGCTGAGGTTGAGAGAGAATTGATTACAGTGACAAGAACTTAGCTGCCCTGCCATCTCTCTTGATGCCTTTCCTGAGACTCTCCTGGAATCTGCATTGATGACTCATTCTCCATGCATTCCAGACACAGCGATTTTCTAGAAGTAGGGCTTTCAGTGAAGAGCCAAGATAGTCTAGGGAAGCTGATTGGTTAAGCATCCAAAATCCCCACTCCTGACTTAACTGCCATTTCTGTTGTATTTAGGTTTTTCCTGCTGAGGGATTATCATGTTGACTCTGCAAGTTATCATAATGAAATCCTTCTTCTGCTGGAACTTCTGTGACCCTCTACCCTACATTCTGAAATCACCCCTGTGTCTTCCTTGCCCTTATATCTTTCTCACTTAATTTCAGGTTGTTTAAGCCAAAGAAAAAGACAGATGTCACTTCTGCATTATGGCGATCTCCAGTTAGATTCAAGACTAACAGACCTTGAAGCTTCTTGAATCTTTGCCTGGAGGTTTCTTAATAGTAGGTACCCATCAGCCCTAGTAATTCTCATTACCACCTTCCCAATCAGCCTTGAGCCCCTGGACACCCAGTGGTGTGCTTTAACCTACCCAAATATCTCACCTTGGTCCTGGATGTTCCCCACATAGGTGGTCTTGCAAGCTATAAATACATAGTCCTTTATATAATTTGCTTAAATTTCCAGTAAAACCTGAAAAAAAATTCCAAAATACCTATACACAGAGGGAAAAACAAAACAAAACAAGCAAACAACCAACCAAAAAAACCACTAACAGTTCACTAAGCATCTGAGCCTTTGTTGTTGTTCAGTCCCTCAGTTGTGCCCGACTCTTTGTGACCCCATGGACTGAAGAATGCCAGGCTTCCCTGTCCATCACCATCTCCCAGAGCTTGCCCAAACTCATGTCCATTGAGTTGTTGATGCCATCCAACCATCTCATCCTCTGTCAATCCCTTCTCCCTCTGCCTTCAATCTTTCCCAGCATCAGGGTCTTTTCTAATGAGTCAGCTTTTCGAATCAGGTGGCCAAAGTATTGGAGCTTCAGCATCAGTCCTTCCAATGAATGATTTCCTTTAGGATTGACTGGTTGGATCTCCTTGCAGTCCAAGGGACTCTCAAGAAGCTTCTCCAACACAACAGTTCAAAAAGCATCAATTCTTTGGTGCTCAGCTTTCTTTATAGTCCAACTCTCACATCCATACATGACTACTGGAAAAACCATAGCTTTGACTATACAGACCTTTGTTGGCAAAGTAATGTCTCTGCTTTTTAATATGCTGTCTAGGTTTGTCATAGCTTTTCTTCAAAGCCTTAGGTTTCATTTGTTCAAGAATTGTTAGTTGCTTAGTCATGTCTGACTCTTTGTAACCCCATGGACTATAGCCCACCAGGCTCCTCTGTTCATGGGATTTTCCAGGCAAGAATACTGGAGTGGGTTGCCATTTCTTTCTCCAGGAGATCTCCCCCACCTAGGGATCAAGCTTGGATCTCCTGTATTGCAGGCAGATTCTTTACCAACTGAGCTACCAGGGATGCTAGATTTCATAACACCTGGGTTTATATCTCAGTTTCACCACTTTGTGTGAACTTAGACAAGGCATTTAATTCTTTGAGGCTGGTTCTCCTTCCTCTAAGATGGGGTAATAGTTATATGATTGGGACTTCCCTGATAGTCCAGTGGTTAAGTATCTGCTATGCAATGCAGGGAATGAAGGTTCAATCCCTGGTCAGGGAACTAAGATCCCACATGCCGTGGAGCAGTTAAGTGCACTCCCCACAATGACAGAGTTCATGCGCCACAACATTTAACTTCTCAGAAAGAGCCCATATGATGCAACAAAGATTCCTTGTGCAGCAACTAAGACAAAATGCAGCCAAATAAATACATATTATTTAAAAATAATTAAATGATTTGCAATCACTAATGGCACTGAAGACAATACCTGGCACACAGAAGGCTGCTATTAATTGATGGCTTCCTTTCTTCTCTTTGCTAGGAATCATAACTGATCTTCCCCCAGGTCTTTCAGCCTATGTTGAGCATCCAGACTTATGGGCTTTAATGAGTCACCAAATATGGGCTTTAATGGGTCAGGACTATAGGACCCTGAAGGTGCTAACATGGATGGTGTCTGCAGAGGCAGCAAATAAGTGCCATCTTGCAGGAGCCAGATTCTCTCCATCTTCTATGCAGGGCACACAATCACCAAACACCCCTGGGGAGTACCCAGGGTCACTCACAAGCCCACCTGAGTCCTCATTGACTACACAGTGTTGAATGCACACACGAGCACTAATTGAATAAAGCTTTCTCAGAATCAATATGGCTTGACTCCAAGTAGGCTATTTAAATAAGCAAAAGAAAATGCTACCAACTGGCCTCTGCTGTTTGTCTCCTAATTATGAGCATATTTGGCTGACTCAGAACCAATTTCACGTGCAGAAAGCAAACAATTAAAAAGATCTCATTGCTAAAACCTGGGTATCCTTTTATGCAAATGAAGCACTGTGATATACACGGAATGACTACAAGCAAACAAAGCTGAACTTGGCTGCACATGTACTCTTGTTGCAAGAAGCTCCCAACTGGCTTGAGTCTCAGACTGCCTTTGTTAAATACCTTGTGTAAAGCAACGGAAGCCAAGAGCACCATCTCCAGCCTACAGCTGTGGTGCCCATGTCTGTTACGGAAACAAAGCAAGAATACCATTATTCACCCAAACAGCCACTGAATTACCTTCCTATACCCTGCTCTCAAGTCTTCCACTCTGAAATTCTGCCTTTCTGCACTTCTTCAGCCTCTTACAGTCACAGGTACATCCTGAGGTCACATCATGATCACATAAAATTAAGAATATAAATACCCACCTACTCCTAAGTCTTACCATAGTCTACACTGTGCTAAGTGCTTCACATGCATTATCACATTTAATTTCCACTAGAAGCTTTTGACATAGGAACTATTATTTTCTCTACTTTACAGATTAAGCAATTGAGTTCCAAGTTCACAGTTAATATCTAAGAGACAAGATTTATACACAGGTGTGTCTAATGTCAAAGTACGTATTTTTATCGTGCTTTGCTTTTTTTCATTTTTTTCACATTGCTTCTTTTCTAGTCTCCTGTTTAATATTTCAGTGTCTGACTACAGTTTCTCTATTCCACTGACTGCCCTAAGCTAAGCTTCATGGAGAATTCCAGTCTCAGAGTCCTGCTTTATCTTTCCAGCGTATCAACCTTAGCCCAGCTTCATTTCCTTCCTTATCAACGTCCTTGCTGTTGTCAGACATTTCAGCTACTTGTTTACTGACTTCCTCCACTCCCTTGATCCCTTAATCTTTGTCAGCACTGACTCTGATGATGTCCACACCTGGATTAATACAACCACCTATTTTTCCCTTGGCTGGCTTGGGGATGTGGAGTGTCACTGACTTCAATGGACTACACATGTATGAACTCACCTGTCTTTGAGCTTTCTGTTTCACCCCAAATCCCTTATCCTGCTCAAGCTGGCTCCCTCTCCTGTTCCCCACAGAGGTGACGCAGTCTTGTCTTCACCGTCAGGCACCTCGCCGGGCTCCTGCCCTCATTCCCCCCGCTGCGAGTAAGTGGTCCGTGTCACTGAGAAAAGTGAGATCACTAAGCAGAAACTCTGTCATCTTTTTTCTGAAATCCCATACCTTCCCTGTTTCTGCCCCAACCTGTCCCTTAAATTTCAAATATCCTGGTTTTCAGCAGGACCCCACTTTGTCAAAAAGTTCCAAGGATCATACCGTGGCACTAAGTGTCTGCTGTGTCTTTATGTTCATTATCAATCATTCCATTCACTCTCAAGAGCACTGCCATCTTCCCGTGGCCACTCAAAGACTAACTCTACAGTCTCCACGCCATTCCTCATCTTAACGGAAACTTGCAGCTTATAATGGTGTTTATCATACCCTCCTTTTGAAACCTCTTTCCTTTGCGACTTCTGTGATGACACATTCATAATCTTAGGGTGGATCAGTTCCCCCTCCACTGAATAGATTTCATGTACATTTGTTCAGTCACTAACTCATGTTCGATTCTTTGTGACCCCATGGACTACAGTGCCCCAGGCTACCCTGTCCTTCACTTGACTACAAATACCATCTAAGAGCTAATGATTCCAAAATCAATTGCCCAAGTCCAGACCTGAGCTGAATGCTGGAGATCTGTACTTACATAGAAAAAATTATATGTCAAAGCGTAAACCCAACCTCCTCCCCCTAAAAGTGCTTTTGTGACTTCTGTTTTTGTAATTGGCATTAACATCAATCATAATGCCCAGAGTCGAAACTTAAGAACAACATTTTGTTTTTTTTTTTTATCAATTACTCCTGTTCAGTTCAGTTCAGTTGCTCAGTTGTGTCCAACTCTTTGCAACCCCGTGGACTACAGCACGCCAGGCTTCCCTGTCCAACGCCATCTCCTGGAGCTTGTTCAAACTCATATCCATCGAGTCAGTGATGCCATCCAATGATCTCAATCTCTGTCATCCCCTTCTCCTCCTGCCTTCGATCTTGCTCAGCATCAGGGTCTTTTCCAATGAGTCAGTTATTCGTATCAGGTGGCCAAAGTACTGAAGTTTCAGTTTCAGCAATAGTCCTTCCAATGAATATTCAGGACTGATTTCCTTTAGGATGGACTGGTTTGATCTCCTTGCTCTCCAAGGGACTCTCAAGAGCCTTCTCCAACACCACAGCTCAAAAACACCAATTCTTCGGTGCTCAGCTTTCTTTATACTCCAACTCTAACATCCATACATGACTACTGGAAAAACCATAGCTTTGACTAGATGGACCTTTGTTGGCAAAGTAACGTCTCTGCTTTTTAATATGCTGTCTAGGTTGGTCATAGCTTTTCAAGGAGCAAGTGTCTTTTAATTTCATGGCTGCAGTCAACATCTGCAGTGATTTTGGTACCCCCAAAACTAAAGTTTCTCACTATTTCCATTGTTTCCCCATCTATCTGCAATGAAGTGATGAGACTGGTTGCCATGATCTTCATTTTCTGAATGGTGAGTTTTAAGCCAACTTTTTCACTCTCCTCTTTCATTTTCATCAAGAGGCTCTGTAGTTCTTCACTTTCTACCATAAGGGTGGTGCTATCTGCATATTTGAGGTTATTGATATTTATCCCCGCAATCTTGATTCCAGCTTGTGCTTCATCCAGCCTGGCATTTCACATGATATACTCTGCATATAAGTTAAATAAGCAGGGTGACAATATACAGCCTTGATGTACTCCTTTCCTGATTTGGAACCAGTTTGTTGTTCCATGTCCAGTTCTAACTGTTGCTTCTTGACCTGCATACAGATTTCTCAGAAGGCAGGTCAGGTGGTCTGGTATTCCCATCTCTTTCAGAATTTTCCACAGTTTGTTGTGATCCACACAGTCAAAGGCTTTGGCATAGTCAATAAAGCAGAAGTAGGTGTTTTTCTGGAACTCTCTCTTTTTTTTGATGATCCAACGGATGTTGGCAATTTGATCTCTGGTTCCTCTGCCTTTTCTAAATCCAGCTTGAACATCTGGAAGTTCACTATTCATCTACTGTTGAAGCCTGGCTTGGAGAATTTTGAGCATTACTTTGCTAGCATGTGAGATGAGTACAACTGTGTGGTAGTTTGAACATTCTTTGTCATTGCCCTTCTTTGGGATTGGAAAGAAAACTGACCTTTTCCAGTTCTGTGGCCACTGCTGAGTTTTCCAAATTTGCTGCCATACTGAGCGCAGCACTTTCACAGCATTATTGTTTAGGATTTGAAATAGCTCAGCTGGAATTCCATCACCTCCATTAGCTTTGTTCGTAGAGATGCTTCCTAAGGCCCAGTTGACCTCGCATTCCAGGATGTCTGGCTCTAGGTGAGTGATCACACCATCATGATTATCTTGGTCATGAAGATCTTTTCTGTATAGTTCTTCTGGGTATTCTTGCCACCTCTTCTTAATATCTTCTGCTTTTGTTAGGTCCATATCATTTCTGTCCTTTATTATGCCCACCTTTGCATGAAAAGATGCATTACCCCTATGCATATACTCAATTCAATATTAAGTCTCATTGATTTAATCTCATTCATTCATCCTACAGTATTTATTATAAATCCTTTGGATGTGATGTAAATAATTCCAGCTATAGCAGTGCATGATTCCAGGGATATCCTGCATTCTGTGCAACACAGTGACTCTGTGAGGTACTGGGCTGTACACAGGGGGATATAACCACAAGCAGTAAATGACATCCTCTGTCTTCATGGAGCTGAAAATCTAAATACTTTAAGCATCAGATAAATAAACAGTGCTTAGATAATTCAGGAAATGATGATAGAGCCAGGAATTGAAGGAAGAGATAATGAATTGAATAGAGGAGGACATATGGGTCCAGGTAGAGACACACAGACAAATCCCCACAGGCAGAAGCACCAGGGAGCATCCTTGTTACTGAAAGGCCAATGTAGCTGAAGCAGAGACTGGGAGAAAATAGTACCAAATAAAACTGAAGGTTAGGGGAAAAGCTGATCAAATAGAATTTTAGTCTACATAATCAAGTCGTGTTTCTGTTCTAAAAGTATTGGCAAGACAATGGAGATATCTACAGATTTTGAGCAAGTGTGTGTGTGTGTGTGTGTGTGTGTGTGTGTCTGGGTGTGGTGTGGTGTGGTGTGGTGTGTGAGAGAGAGTCAGAGACACCTAGAGAGAAACAGAGGGACAGAGGCAGGGAATCTAATTTGAATTTTGAAATAAAAACAACTACTCTGGCTACAGTGTGGCAACCAGCTTGATAAGGAGCAAGAGTAGATGTTTGGACGGTTTAGGCAGCTATGGCAATAGCCATGGTAGGAGGGACATGATGGTGTCCCAGATCAGTGTGAAGGCAGTGGGACTGCAGACAAGATATGCCTCTGAGTTACTTGGGAGGCAAAATCAACAGAACACAGAGACGTACAGAATATAGAAGATAAAGGAGAAGACGCCCATATGGCTTCCTGACTTTTATAATTGGATGGTTCATGGTGCCACTCACTGATGCAGAGAAGAGGGGAAGAGGATTAAGAAGACAGGGAATTGCTTAGGAAATCTTGATTTCCGTTCAGGACATATTGGTTTGCAGAGACTTTCAGCCTTCCAAGAGAGATTATACATTACAAGTATAAAACTCAGAGGAGAGAAGAGACTGGATATAAAAGTGTGAGCTGTCTATATAGATAATAACTTAAGCCATGGTATAAATGAAAATGTCCAGGGTAGTTTTCTGTCTTGGTAGATGATCCAAGGAGAAAACTTGAAAGACATGAGAAGAGAGCATGTGAGTCAGCTCTGAGAATAGAATTTAACAGTAAAGTTGAAGAGAATGAACTCATAAAACAGACAGATGGCAAGAGAATAGAAAAACCAGGGGAGTGATGCTTCATTGAAGCTAAAAGCAGAGGGGTTCAAGAATCAGGAAGTGATCTTCAGAGCCAAAAGATGCTAAGAGTCCAAGAAACATAACATACAGAAATGCAGTAGAGCTGCTTTGGAGGTGCAATTATGGAAACCAACATCACGTTGGAATGGTTGAACATTCCATTTGAATGTAGAAAAAATTAAAAATTAAATACATAAGGACATTTTCTTTCAAGAAATTCAAAGAAAAAAGAAAGGAGCCAGAGGGAGTGTAAGACCAAGACAGACTTGTATTTAATAGAAAGGGCTTGAACACAATTAAAAGCAAATAGAAAAATCTAGTCATGAGAGGAATCTGTGTGTAAGGAAAAGGGAATCTATATTTCAACTCTCCTGGGGAAGAAGGAGTGGATGAGATCTAGTGTTTAACAGGAGGTTTGGCCTTGACTCCCAGATGGGAAAGCTTCTCTTTTATACCAAGAAAACAGAGAGATAAGATTGCAGGCAGTAAGTTCCCTGGGTTTTCTATTTTGTCTCATATATCCCAGACATGGAGCTCAAGGAGCAAGCAACCTGGGGACACTGATGCATACATGCAGGCTGAGTTCCTTCAGTCATGTCCGACTCTTTGTGATCCTATGGACTATAGTCCTCCAGGCTCCTCTGTCCCTGGGATTCTCCAGGCAAGAATACTGGAGTGGGGTGCCATGCCCTCCTATGGGGGATCTTCCTGACCCAGGGATCAAACCCACGTCTCTTATGTCTCTTGCATTGGCCAGCAGGTTATTTACCACTGGAGCCACCTGGGAAGTCTGGGAACACTAATGAAAGTGAAAGTCATTCAGTTGTGTCTGACTCTTTGTGACCTCATGGACTATATAGTCTATGGAATATTCCATGCCAGAATACTGGAGTGGGCAGCTGTTCCCTTCTCCAGGGGATCTTCCCAATCCAGGGATCAGATCCAGGTCTCCTGCACTGCAGGTGGATTCTTTACCAGTTGAGCCACAAGGAAACACTAATAGGCACAACCAAAAATAAACCCTTCACTAAAACCCCACTCTCTCTAACAAAAGACCAGGAAGTGTGGATAGCTGATTAAGACAGAAAGCTACAGACAATAACTTCTCCACTATTATTAAACATAACAGAAGAAATCACGGCCCCACCTCTATCCATGCCAACAAAAACAAAGTGGGGGATCTGCCTTTGTCAGGTTGTAACAAAGCACTTCTCCTCCAACCAGGGTGTTATGTAACTGGAAGGTATTCAAGGAGACCTGGTAGAAAGTCAGGACTTTCTTGGCTGCTCAACAGTAATGAGGCAACCCGACCATGGTGTCAGTGAGGCTGAAACTCCCACTTCTATCCAAAAGTAACAGTCCTCCAATGTTGGATGTCATTGGAGGTCAAGTGCTGAACTTGAATTTCTACCCCTTATGCAAGTAACCAGGCAGGGATACAGAGCAGTATCAGTACTCTTACCAGAGCAGTATCAGTACTCTTACCAGAGCAGTATCAGTAAAAGGAAGCAAGCTAAAGCAGAAGGTTTAAAGAAAATCCACAGCTTTACAATATCACAAATGTCCAGATTTCCACTGAAAATCATTCATTACTGAGGCCTTATTCAATGAGACCAGGAAGTTATCAAACTATGAAATAAGATGATCAACAGATGCCAACACTGAGAAGACAGAGATGTTGGAATTATCTGACAAATATTTTAAAGTCACTATTAAAAAAAATGGCTCAATGAGCTATTAATATTAGCACTGAGCTTGAAATAAATTTTTAAAAATGACCAAAAGAATGTCTCAGTCAACAAACACGAAGTTTCAACAAAGAAGAATAACTAACTTAAAATTTAAAATTTTAGAGCTGAAAAATACAATACAAAGCTAAAAATGGTAAGCTAAACAGCTGAACAGAGGGATCAGAGGAAATCAGTGGACATAAAGATAAAACAATTACCCAATCTGAACAAAGAAAAGAAAATAGACAGCAATAAAAATGAACAGAACCTCAAATAACAGTGGGACATCATAAAAATATCTGACATTCATGTCACTGGAGTCCCACAAGAGAGAAGGACAGGATTGTAAAAGTACTTGAAGAAATACTGGCTAAGAATTTTCCAAATTTTACAAAAGACACAAATGTATAGATTCAAGAAACTGACTGACTTTCAAATAGGATAAATCAAAGAAACCCACATAAAGAAACACCACAGTCATATGTGTGAAAACCAAAGGCAAAAAAAAGTCTTGAAATTAGCAAGAGATCAACATTACCTCACCTAGAAAGGAAAACCAATTTGGAAGACAGTGAAGTTCTCATTAGAAAGCACAGAGGCCAAAAGGAAGCTGTACAACATTTTTAAAGAGCTGAAAGGAAAGAAGAGTCAACCTAGTATCAGCTTACATTCAGCAAGAATATCCTTCAGGAAAGGAGACAAAACTGAGACAGTTTCAGATAAAGTAACACTAAGAGAATTTGTCACTGACAGATGGACCCTAAAAGAATGAATAAGGCAGTTCTCAAAACAGAAAGAAGATAATAAAAGACTCCTGGGACATGAGGAAGGAAGGAAGAACATGTAAGCATAAATACTGGCAATAGATTTCCCTTCTTCCTTGAGTTTACTAATGGATGAAGCAAAGTTATAATGGTCTGAAGTGCTTCTAAATGTATGGAAAGAAAATATTTAAGGTAATTATAGTATAAACAAGAAAAGTAAAGGAATGAAAATTGATGTAAGGTTATAACATTTCATTCCAGTGGATAAAAGGACAAAATCAGTAGATAGTAAAATTGTTTAGCTGCTAAGTCATGTCTGACTCTTTGCAACTCACGGACAGTGATACTATGTACATGTTATATCTGCGGGGTTCCATCATGGCTCAGTGGTAAAGAACCCACCTGTCAATGCAGCAGATGTGGTTTCCATCCCTGGGTCAGTGAGATCCCCTGAAGAAAATGGCAACCTGCTCTAGTATTCTTGCTTGGGAAGTCCCATGGACAGAGGAGCCTGGAGGGCTACAGTCCAAGGGTTGCAAAAGAGTTGGACAAAACTTAGTGACTAAACAACAGCAACATTGTAATATCTACAGAAACCTGTTAAGAAAACTATGCAGAGAGATGTACTCAAAAATGCTATGTAAAAATGGAAAGGTAATTTGGAAAAAGGTTCACATAATCCATAGAAAAAAGTAGAAGGAAACAAAGAAATGGAAAAGAGAGAGAGGAAAAAAAAGAGAGACTTTAGCCCTATCAAAGGAATAATTATACTAAAGGACAAATATCAGCAGACTGGATTTAAAAATGTGACCCCATTATATACTGTTTATTTTTTAAGCTACAAAAATAATGATACAGGCAAGTTGAGGATAAAATAATGGAAAAGTTATATTATGTATACATTAAACAAAGGAAAGTAAGAGTGTATATGTTACTATCAGATAAAGTATTACAGACTTCAAAGCAAAGAAATGTATTACAGAAACAGACAGGGACATAATATGATTTAGAAAGATCAATGATCAGGAACATATAGAAATCCTAGAGATACATATATATGTATTTACAAACCAATAGAATTGCAACTGTGAAGAAAAACTTATAGAATTAAAAAGGAAAATAGACAAATCCACAATTACAGTTGTAGATGCTACTATGCCCCTCTCTACAATCAATATGACAAATAGACAAAAAATGGAAGAACCTAAAAACATCAATCAACAAGATTTGATTGACATGTATAGAACACCTCCCCCAACAACAGCAGAATGGATATTATTTTCAAGTTCATGTAAAACATATATCAACATTTATATGACCATAAAAATATCTTGCACCTTTAAATAATCTTCAACACATTTAAAAATTGAAATTGTACATAATGTGTTCTTTGACTACAGTAGAGTTGAACTACAAATTGATAATGTAAATATAACAAGAAAATCTCCAAACACTTAAAACTAAATAATATACTCTTAAATAATCCAAAGATCAAATAGAAAATCTCTAGCAGAATAAAAAAATTTATTGAATTTAAAAAATCAAAATTATGGGACATAGAAAAAACAGTGGTAAGAGAAAAAAAATTAACACCAAATACATTCATTAGCAAAAGGAAAAGTTTCAAAACAATAATATAGGCTTTCACCTCAAGACCCTAGAGGAAAAAAATAAATCAACAACAAAGAACAGAAAACAACAAAGAAAAGAATAGAAATAAATAACATTGCATTCAGAAAAACAGAGATAATCAATGAAACCAGGATCTGGTTCTTTAAGAGGATCAATAAAACTGACAAACCTCTAGCAACACTGATGAATATGAAAAGATACAAATGACCAATATCAGGAATAAAACAAAAGATATCACTACAGACTCTGTAGACTTTAAAAGGATGAAAAGAGAATAATATAAACTCTAAATAAAGTACTTGACAACCTTGGTGAAACAGACCAAGTCCTCAAAAAGCAAAAAGTTATTATAATTCATCCAATACAAGACATAATTTTAATGGACTAATAATGAAACTGAATTTTTCATTTAACTATCACCTCCCCCCTCCCCCACAAAATGCAGACCAGGAAGATTTCACTGATGAATTCTATCAAATATTTAAGATGAACTAATACTCACTGTACAAATCACTCCAAGAAAGCAGTAATAATTTAATTTTACAAAGCTACTGTTATCTGATACCAAGACAAAGACAGAACAAAAAAAAAACCCCAAAACCTACAGATATATTTATCCTTTAAATATAGATGTAAAAATCCTTAAAAATATTTTAGTAGACAAAATTCATCAAGATATAGAAAGAATTATACTATTACCAAGTGAGGTTTATTCCTGGAATGTAAGGAGAGGTCAATATTTGAAAATTAAATCAATGTAATCAACCACCTTAAAAAGTTAAAGGGAAGAAAAAAAAAAACATGATCATATCAGTCAATGCAGAAAAAACATTTGATTAAATTCAATACCCATGACAAAAATACTCAGGAGGGAGACTGGTCAAGATGGTAGAAAGACCCTAGCTCACCTTCTCTCAGGAACATACCAAAATTGAGACAGGAAGACAAGAGCACAACCATTTTGGAAACGGGGAATGGCCTTGAGCAAAACAAGTCTTGCAAGGTAAAGAACAAAGGTCTTGAGAGCCAAAGTCCCAGAGACAAAAACCAGGCTTGCAGGAATAAAAGACTAACTTTATTACTGTTACACTCACAAGTATTCCTAGTTGCCACAAGACAGGAAGTTCAACTATAAATTTTAACTTTGTTCCTGGGCTTTCTTACAGGAAATTCTCATGCATTTCTTTCCACTCACAGGAGTGCTCCCTATTCCTAACAGCCATCATGGAGCCACCTACTGCTGATCAAAGAAGTTTGAGGATTTTGGCAAATTATCAGCGAGTCATGACACAAACCCTCCCTCTAGTTATAAAAGCAACTTATCCCTTCTACGCAGGGAGCTGCCACTTTTTTTTCTGCCTTCTCCCTTGTGCACAAGCAATCTCTTTTAGTACAAAACTTTGCTTGTCTAAGAACCTTGTAGAAGAGATATTTATTTCTATGGTATTGCCTTCCAAGAATCTGTAAAGGGCCCCGTAACATAACCACATGTGTGCATGTGTGCTTGCTCAGCTGCCCAGTTGTGTCTGACTCTTTGTGATCCTGTGGACTGTAGCCTGCTAGGCTCCTCTGTCCATGGAATTTTCAAGGCAAACATACTGAATTGTGTTGCCATTTCCTACTCCAGGTGATCTTTCCAACCTGGGGTTCTAACTCGAAACTCCTGTATTCTTGCATTGGCAGGCAGATTCTTTACAACTCTTCCACCTGGGAGGCCCCAACATAACCACGACTATCTTCAAAACAGTTATCCATGAAACAGACCAGAACCTACCTGAAAAGATCTTCTATAACTATAGACACAAAGGACCCACAAGGAGACTAGCAAGAGGGGTGTCAGATATAATCCACATATAATATACTCCAGATATAATCAAGTCTACTATCCCAGCGTAGGGCTTCCCAGGTGGTGCTAGTGATAAACAATCGCCTGACAATGGATGCAAGAGACACGGATTTGACCCTTGGGTCAGATTCCTGGACGGGGAAGATCCCCTGGAGTAGGAAATGGCAACCCACCCCAGTATTCCTGCCTGTTAAATTCCATGGGCAGAGGAGCTTGGCCGGCTATAGTCCATGGGGTTGCAAAGAGTCAGACATGACTGAAAGACCGAGTACAAACCCCTGGGTGGGCCACTCACAAACTGGAGAATAATCATACAGTAGAGGTTCTCCCACAGGAGTGAGTCATTCTGAGCCCCTTGTCCAGCTCCCCAGCCCAGGGTCCAGCACCAGGAAGAAAAATCTCCAGGGCATTTCGCTTTAAGGGCCAGAGGGCTTAATTTCAGAAGTTCCAAAGGATAGAAAAAAAGCCACTTCACTCTTAAAGGGCATACACAAAATCTCATCTGCACTGGGATCCAAGGCAAAAGAGGTAATTTGAAAGGAACCCAGAGTGGACCTACCTGCTGGTTCAGGAGAGTCTTCCAGGAGAAGAGGGGCTCATGGTGGCGACACAGGCATTGACGTCAGTCATATTTGGAAACAGTCTACCGCATGAAAACGTGTTGGTTGTACTTTGGTGGGCTCCTCCTAGCACAGTAGAACCAAGACCTGCCCCACGCAACAGCCTGTAGTTGCCAGTGGCGGGACAGCTTATGCCAAACAGCTAACTGTGCTGGAACATATTCCCAGCCATCAGTAAGTAAACACACTGTTGAAAGACTTCAGAAACTCACAGCCAGCCACCTCAGGACACGCCCCTAGACACAGCGCAGCCTATCAGAGGGCAAGTCCCAGCTCCGCCCACCAGTGGTCTGGCAACGGCCTCAGAGTCTTCGGACCCTGACTCCACTTACCAGTGAGCCAGCGTTAGCCCGGGCACTCCCTGCATTTGGCAGTCAGGCACCCCATGACCAGGCCCTGCTAACCACATACAGCCAGCGGCATCCCCCACAAGGTAGGACCTGGCAACCTGCTGGGCCAGGGGCCACCCAAGCCTACCAGATCACCCAGACAGTCAGCCTACCACAACGTAAGGATCAACTCAGCCCTCTTAAGGGGAACCCCTAGAGGGGCACTCCCCAGACTTTTTGGCACCAGGGACCAGTTTCACAGAAGATAGTTTTTCGTGGATGGGGATGAAGGGTGGGGATGGTTTGGGGATGATTCAAGCTCTTGAGAAATCTGTATGCAGGTCAGGAGGCAAGAGTTAGAACTGGACATGGAACAACAAACGGGTTCCAAATAGGACAAGGAGTACATCAAGGCTGTATATTGTCACCCTGCTTATTTAACTTAAATGCAGAGCACATCATGAGAAACGCTGGGCTGGAGGAAGCACAAGCTGGAATCAAGATGCTGGGAGAAATATCAGTAACCTCAGATATGCAGATAGCGTCACCCCTATGGCAGAAAGTGGAGAAAAACTAAAGAGCCTCTTGATGAAAGTGAAAGAGGAGAGTGAAAAAGTTGGCTTAAAACTGAACATTCAGAAAACTAAGATCATGGCATCCAGTCTCATCACTTCATGGCAAATAGATGGGGAAATAGTGGAAACAGTGAGAGACTTCATTTTGGGGGGCTCCAAAATCACTGCAGATGTTGACTGCAGCCATGAAATTAAAAGACGGTTTCACCTTGGAAGAAAAGCTATGACCAACCTAAACAGCATATTAAAAAGCAGAGACATTACTTTGCCAACAAAGGTCCATCTAGACAAAGTTATGGTTTTTCCAGTAGTCATGTATGGATGTGAGAGTTGGGCAATAAAGAAATTTGAGCACTGAAGAATTGATGCTTTTGAACTGTAGTATTGGAGAAGACTCTTGAGAGTCCCTTGGACTCCAAGGAGATCCAACCAGTCCATCCTAAAGGAAATCAGTCCTGAATTTGCATTAGAAGGACTGATGCTAAAGCTGAAACTCCAATCCTTTGGCCACCTGATGCAAAGAGCTGACTCATTTGAAAAGACCCTGATGCTGGGAAAGATTGAAGGCAGGAGGAGGCGGGGATGGCAGAGGATGAGATGGTTGTATGGCATCACCAACTCAATGGGCATGAGTTTGAGTAAACTCCGGGAGTTGGTGATGGACAGGGAGGCCTCACGTGCTGCAGTCCAGTTCCACAAAGAGTCAGACATGACTGAGTGACTGAACTGAACTGAACTGAAGCACATTACATTTACTGTGCACTTCATTTCTAATGCCACCACAGATCTGACGGGAGGTACCAGTTTGTGGCCTGGAGGTTGAGGACCCTTACCCTAGAGCATGTAGCTTTGGTGACAAGAGGGAGTGGGCTGCTGGGACGCATAGACACCTCCTACAGAAAGCCACTTCTTCAAGGTGGAGAAACATAATTAACCTACCACATACAGAAAAATACAAACACACAAAGAAGAAAACACTCAGGAAAATAGAGATAGAGAGAAACTTCTTCTACTTGATAAAGAACAACAACAAAAACATCTAAAAAAAAAATCTACACCTAACGTAGCACTTAAAAGTGAAAGAATGTACCGGGAACAAAGAAAGAATGACCATACAGATGGCAGCTTCTTTTAAAACCAACATATAACTATGATAGCAATTCCAACCCAGCAACTATACTCCTGAACTTTTATCCCATAAAAATGAATACTTATGTTCACATTAAATCTGTACCTGCTTGTCTGTACAGCAGGTTTATTTGTAATAGGTGAACACTGGAAACACTCAGATATCCTTCAGTGGGTGAATGGTTAAAATAACAGTGGTATATCCATATGATGAATTATCACTCAGCAATATGAATATTCTTCTAACTTGGAAGAATCTCCAGAGAATTATGCTGAGTGATAAAAACCAATCCCCAAAAGTTACACACTGCATGATCCCACATATTTAACATTCTTGAAATGACAAAATTATGGAAGTGGAGGAAAGTTTAGTGGTTACCAGGAGCTAAGACAAGGCAGAGGAAAGTGGATATGGCTATAAAAGGACAGTATTAAGAGTCTTGTGATGGTGAAAATATGTTCTATCTTGGCTGTAACTGATGTCCATCTCCTGAGCGTGATGTTGTACTATGGATTTGTAAGATGTTACATCGGAGGAAACTGACTAAAGGGTCTTTGGATTTCTTTGTACTATTTCTGTAATCTATAATTATCTCAAAGATTTTTAAATTTAAGTTTTAAATGTTGAGTGAGGGAAGGGGAAGGCATGTTCATGCATTTCAAAAGTGTGAACAGTTTCTGGGGAAAGTGAAGTTTGAATTGGTTAGAATGTCCTAGTAGAATTTCCAGGTCTTGAGACTGGTAATCGTGAATTTACTAGGACAGCAACCTGCTATGCTGTAAACTTACATCACCTGTGCTCGACTTTCTGACTATAGGAATAGAGAAAACAGGTGGTTGGGTTTATTCAGGGTACAGATGTCATCAAACAGGTACAACAATAAGGAGAAATAAAGGATAATGTTTCTCAAAGCCATCTTTATCCTTTTCATTCTCCCCAGCTGCTGCATAAGCCCAGAACCCTGTTCTTATACTTTAGGCAATGGCCAGTACTTCCTCATGATCCCGCTATCTATTTTTTCCTATCCTACCACTCATCGCTGCTAAAGAAGAGCTTAGGAAGAAGTCAACACCCCCAGGGTTTCTCTCAAATTCTCTGGTGGTTCCCCGTTACCTAGAGAGCACTTTATCAGAAGTGTAAACCGCTTTGGCCCTTCGGAGCTTACCCCTAACTTCCTCTTCCAGGCCCTCCACCAACTTCCAGTCACACAGAACTCAGCATCCCTCAGCCTTGTCATTTAGCCTACTTTCCTTTCATATTTGTGGGTCCAGAAGAAACAATGTTGCCTGCCACTAGGCCTGCATAGGAGTAGCAAATGGAAACCCACTCCATTATGGGAGATCCCAGGAACAGAGGATATAATCCATGGGTTATATCCTGGCAGGCTATAATCCATGGGGTCACAGAGTCGGAAACAACTGAGCAGCTAAACAGCAATGCCTCCATAGCCCCTTATGCAAAAGTTCGTTATATTAGTCACAGTTCTCCAAAGAAACAGAACCAACAGGATGTGTATGAGTGTGTGTGTGTGTGTGTGTGTGTGTGTGTGTGTGTGAAGAGGGATTTTTAAGGAATTGGCCCATTCAATTATACATGCAATTATGGAGGAGTCTGAGTGAATGTTAGTCACTAAGTCTTGTCTGACTCTCTGTGACCCCATGGACTGTAGCCTGCCAGGCTCCTCTGTCCATGAGGATTCCCTAGCAAGAATAATGGAGTGGGTAGCCATTCCCTTCACCAGGGGATCTTCCTGACACAGGATCGAACTCAGGTCTCCTGCATTGCAAGTGGATTCCTTGCCATCTGAGCATCAGGGAAGCCCATGGAGGAGTCTGGCAAGTACAAAATCTGCAGGACAAACAAGTAGGCTAGAGAGCCAAGGAAGAAGTGATGTTGCAGCTTGAGTCTGAATACAGAATTGGAGCAGAATTCCCTCTTCTCTGAAAGTGAAAGTCGCTCAGTCGTGTCTGACTCTTTGCGACCCCATTGACTATACAAGCCCATGGAATTCTTCAGGCAGGAATACTGGAGTGGGTAGCCTTTCTCTTCTCGGGGGATCTTTCCGATGCATGGATCAAACCCAGATCTCCTGCATTGCAGGCACCTTCTTTACCAACTGAAGCCCCTCTTCTTTGAGGACCTCCATTTTTTCTCTTAAGGCTCTCAACCAATTTTTTTTTTCCCCTAAGGCTTTCCTCACATGATGGAGGATAATCCTCTTTATTCAAAGTCTGTTGACTTAAATGCTAATGTCTTCTAAAACATACCTTCATAGAGACACTGTGTTTGACCAAATACATGCTATGTCCCTAGTCAAGTTGATGCAAACAAGTAATCAACACATCAATGATAGCTACAGTGACCACATAATTTATCCTTCTAATTGAAGCTATTAGTACTAACTCTGCTAGAACAATAAGCATAATGTCTCTGGCAGATGAGGATGTAAGGTCATCCTCATTATAGACTCATCACAGTATACTCTGATATCTCCATGGGAATTTCTGTGCATCTCTGCATCCCCAGAGGAAGCTGGTGCCGTGCATGTTGTTATCTTTGATAAATGTTTACTGCTTCTCCTGGCCCTTGTCAAAGATATATGTAGAACTAAAGTAACAAAAGGTGGGAAATAAAATATTAAATTTGCTTAAAGTTGTTTAAGATGCCGACATTGTCTTCAGTTTGGTAAAAATACATATTTATATCTTTAAGAAAATTTCTTTAAGGATTTAGAGAATATAAGAATGTATAAGCAACATGCTAGCAAAGATACTGAAAGACAAAGCATTTTCTTGACTATAAAGTAGACAAAAAGAAGAAGATTATTAACACAGAACTAGAGGGACAAGTAGGAAAAGAATACGATTATAGATCTAACCCCACTGTATCAGCAATTACATTGAATACAAATGGACTAATTACTACAAATAAACAATTTTTTAAAATAAACTAAATTAAATACAGGACCTACCCCCCACCCCCAGCACATACACACATTCAAATAGAACTTCAAGCTGCTAACAAATGCTACACCTTAAATATAAGCACATAGAAAAAGTTTAAAGTAAGGAATGGAGAGGTGTCAATTTTTTCCAAATTTATTTCTGGATTCAATGCAGTTTCAATCAAAATGTCAGGAGGGATTTTGTGAAAAATAGGATGGTGATTCTAAAATTGATGTGTGAATGCATAGGACTGACTTAAATTATAAGATATCACAACTGATTACAAAGTTGCAGTAACCAAGACAGTGGGATCTTAGTAAAAATGGACAAATGGGCCATCAGAGCAGAATATGAAAACAGTCTAACACATACAAGCTCACTTGATTTATGATAAATGTGACATGGCAATGGTGATGACAAAGGGACTTTTTTTCCTATAGGTGGTGCTAGAATAACTGAATCTCTGTGTTTTTAAAAATGTCTTTTAACTTCTATCTTTAATTAAAAAATTAAGTCCAGGAGGATTATACGTGTAAACGTGAAAAGCAAAACAGACAGCAACAAAGCATCCAGAAGAAAACATAGGAGAATGTCTCCCTGACCTGGGTTAGGTATAGCTTTCAGAAACAGAACAAACTGATACTGAGGGTAAAAGAAAAGTTGATACATTAACCTACATTTAAATTAAGAACTTCTGTTCATCAAAAGATAGTAGAGACTGAGAAGGCAAGTCACGGTGTAGAAGAGGGACATTTCACAAAAGCAGATATTCAAATCAGTATATGTAAAGACTCAATCTCATTAGCCAACAAGAGCATGCAAATAAAATCCACAGTTTGGTATACCACATTCCCACTCGCATGGCTGCAATTAAAATATCTGAAAGCACTAGTGAAGATTTTCAATAATTGCAAATCTCAGACATCACAGGTGAAGTGCATAAATCAGTGCAACGGTATCTGAAAACATTTTAGCAGTATCTATATAAAGCCCAACCAATGTATACCTCTGACCCAGCACTCTAACAGAAACACATACATAAATCTGCTCAAAATCATGTACAATAAAATCTTCATAGGGACACTATTTGTAATAACACAATAAAAATAAACCAAGTCTATAAACAGTTGACTGCATAAGCTGTGATATTCATATAATTAAATCCTCTATAGCAATGAAATGAACTCCACATAGAAATGAAGAGAAACCTCTAAGGCCAACGATGAATGAAAAAAAAAAAAATCCCAGGCCCAAAAAAGGATAATTGAGTCTATCTGTACCTATTTCAAAAATATATTAAATTAACCAGTGGTTACAGAACTAGGAGGTATGGTTTACTCTGGGGTTTCAGAGGCATTAATTAGGAAGTTGGAAATACTCTATTCCTGTTTAGGCTGCTGGCTACGCAAGAGTGCTCACCTTGTTAAAATGAATCAAGCTGTACACTTATGATTTGTGCACTTTTCGGGATGTATTCAATAATTTTGCTTACAGATATATTTTCAAACTGTGCCCCTGTAGTCAGCTGGGCTCTTTGCAACCATATTTTCTACACTATTGATGTTTATCACTGATTAAAGCACTTACTATGTGCCAGCCACTAATGCTAGTACTAGATGCTTTATTCCAAATTTTATGATTTCATCCTTTGAGATGGGATTGCTCCTGTCTTTGTGTAGATTTCACAGATGTGGAAACTGAATCCCAGAGAGGTTAAGTGACTTAGGGTCATTTTGCAAGAAAAAATAGCAGAACTTGATTTCAATAGCATGCCTTTCTGATTGCAGTTCAGTGCCTCTTCTGTAACTCCCTGCCTTGGCATTGGGATTCCATTTAGAAGGGCAGTCTCCAACAACTAAATTAGAGTTTTGAGGGATACAGTCTCTACCTCAGCTGTGAAAAGGGAAAGGAATGCTTTTTCCACAAATGTCACATACTCCATTCTGCCAGCCTTCACCCACAAGCTTGTGATTGTGATGGTTGAGCTCCAGATCTAGGAAAATAGCCCTCTGCCTGATGTCTCTGCATTTCACGTCTACATCTTCTGAACACATGGGACAATCTAGGATGGAGAGAGCACAGGTTTTATCTAGGCTGACAAACTAGCTGGACCACCTTGAGCAAACCACTTGACTATTCTGAGTCTCTTTTACCTCTTTTGCCAAAAAAGAGATTTCTTGATTTTCCAAGGTAAGAAATGAGTTAAATCTCATAGAACATGATAAGCATATAATCCAGGTGAATCCTCCTTTTCCTCCTCTGCACCCTGACATGTTAAGCATCTTTCATTTCTCCCCCTCACCATAGCCATTCCACCTTGCACTGTGCTCCAGGAGGCTGGCCAGTGTGAGTCTTGGTGGGCTCCCTGCTCTCTGCTCTTGGAATTGGCAGAAGATTAAGAGGTGGGGAACCAGTCAAGTCAGAGTACGTGTTCCCCCTCCTGGTTCCTTGTTGGGGTCACCATCGGATGGCTTATCCCCTGGAGATGGACTCAGCCCATTTCATACCTCCTCTCTCCCGGTTAAAACACATGCTTCCTCCTCCTCTCCTTTCTGGCCACGAGGGGCTAAGAATGTGCTGCTCCCGCCATCCACAACCTTCTTCACTATTCTTACAGCTGTCCACAACCTGCATACATCTTTCTGAATAGCGCCCCTCTCCTCAAATTCCTCAGTTCCAATGTGCCCTCTCTTTCTTACTGGGCAGGATCCTTACTGATCTGACAGCCTGCTCTGTCTTTATCTCCTGAATTGAGAAGCACCTTCTACCTGAGATAACCTAGCTTTTCCAGATGACGAGTTGCTCATCAAGGAAGATCAGCCACTGTGAGCTTCACACCTAAGGTGGTGGCAGAAACTGAAAAACAGGTACAGACATAGTAAATGTAAAATGATCTCAACACACATGCTCATGCATCTACTTTTTTCATCAGGCATAAGGGAGTTAGGTCCTGTCTCAGAAGCAAAGAGCCATCACCCCAGGAAGCTCCTGACCATCTGGGGTTTTATGGAATGTGTGACTATAAACCTCACCCCTTATATTCCTAAAGACTCAGTGCCTCCATAGCTTTGGAGGCCGGTCCTCCCCAGAGCCTGCTTCTTCTCACATCTGTATTTCATTATAAGCACATAGGGAAGTCAGGGCACTGACTGAACAGCTTCCAATCAATTTGTGCCACTCACTCTGGGTACGCCAGGCTGCTTTTCATTTGCTTTCTGGGAACAATTAAGAATTATTATCTGAGCAGGTGTCAGGAACAGAGGTGAGAGCTGCAAGCATTGTCAACTCCCAGCGGGACAGGGCTGGGGCATAGGGCAAGTGTCCCAGTCCTAAGGGTGAAAATGGAAATGCTGTTTTTCTTTGCCCTGGCAGGCAACTTTGCCTTCTGCCCAAGCTGAAAGGAAGTGTCCCCTGTGTGAACACTATGAATGAGACAGTTGGCTATACTCAGAGGCTGAGCAGTTCCCACCGAGAAGCAGGGTGCTGTAGGTATGCAGATAAGCCCAAGAGCTGCCATTTTTGAGACTGATTTGTTCAGTGGCTTCATCACAGAGCCTCACAACTGATCAGGAGTCAGGACCCATTCTTAGGTGAAGGGACACAGCAGAGGCTCGGAGTTGAGTGATGGGACCAAGGAGACTCATATGGTGAGTGACAAAGACCAGAGTGTAAGCCAGATTTGTTTGACCCTCAGTCTCTACTTATTGTATGAGTGTTAAGCGAGGCTGGTTCCCATAGACATTCATTTGGCTCTACCTTAATATGGAAGAAAGCAATCTGACCTCCACGAAGCAAAGGTAAGCACTCTTGTCAGCCTCTGTGTAGGTTCAACAGGAGGGTCAGATATCACAAGAGGGGAATGTATGAAATGGGAAAACTTTGCTCTAGATGTCAGAACTCACAGATAGCTCTACAGACATTCTTATCACCTTAAATCCGGGATAACAGAGCTAAAAGGCCCAGAAGGTAAATGAAAAGCCAGCTCTTGCTTACTTTAGTGACACTCAGCAGTTGCCCTGCTGGAGGTCTAAGGGATCCCAATCCCTTCTCCCTGTCCCATCCCACTGTGAGCCCAGCACAGGAGAAGATGGGTTGCTCTGCTCCGGGCCCTGTGATAACACTCTCAATGTAAAGTGCTAATACTGTGTCACAAGTAAAAGCATCGGCTCTGCACTCAGATTGCCTGGATGTCACAGCCCTGTTCTACCAGGTCAGCAAATCACTGAACTTTTCTGAGCATCCTTTTCTCCCTTAGCTACAATGCACGATAAAAACAGGAACAAATGAGATGATACAGAGAAAAGCTTGGCATGTAATAAACACTCAATTACTTGTAGCTGTCCTTATGATTACTAACTATGGGATTCTCAAAAAAGACAATGAGACATATATTATCATCATCAATATATGAATAAAGCAGTGAGATTCCAGGAAGTAAAAACAGCAAAAACCCACTGTACTCAATATGTCATGACCATTATGTGCCAGAAGTAGGATTCCAGCCCACAGCTGGACAGTTTCACTAGCTGTCTCTTTGCCTTGTCTGGACCACGCTCCCCTGCACCAGGATTTAGAGCGTCAGAATCACTCCACGGCCCCTTCATCCTGCGGCTCCTTGTGTGTTCTGTCAGTGGGATGTCTCTACCTCTGGGTTAAAGCCCCAAGGTTCCACCTGAAGTGTATTTCCCACACTCTTTCCTCTGGGTAAGGTTTTGTAATTATTCCCCTTCAGATGGGTACTGACCTGGGATCACACCTAAACACGAGCATTGGGAGATTGGAACATAGGGCCTGCCTGAATCCCATCTCTTACAGGCAGAGACTTAACATTTTTATAGGAAAAGTTTTAAGACTATCCTCGAAGATATGGATCTTGTTTCTGAAAAATATGCACTCACATAGAGTAACTGAACAATTTAACAAACAATTAAAAAAATCTCTCAGGCACCTCAGAGATTTACCCAGGGACTTCAGAGGAGGAATTTCTGCCCTGGAAAGAATCCTAAAGTATTTTAGAGCCCTAGTTGGCCCTGGAGCTTCCCTTGGCCTGATATATAATTTACTTTCTGTAGAAGGAGGGGCTTTGGGGAGAATAGACACCACCTCCCTCCCTCAGAAGCAGCCTGTTTTCTGAGTAAATCTAGGAGACCCTGACACCCTGCCTGTTTAAGGGTTCTTTAAAGGAGCAGGTACCTGGCCCAGACTCTGTGGATAGGAATGACCCTGCTAGCCCAGGCTAGCCATGGCCACAGCAGGGATGTAAAAGCAGATACTCACCTGAGGCCACTGGAGAAAAAGCAACAAAGGCAGAAGCTGAGGGAGCTGGTGGGGCTGGTGCCACGATGCCTTGGGGCAGAAAAGGTCTGCATGGGTCCAGCGGCTGAGGGACAGCAGGTCTGCTCCCTATCCAGGGGGAGCCAGCTGTGTTGGCAGGAACATGGGGCTATGGATTCAGACAGACAAGGAAATGTGTCTCCCAACACTGTCACTTACCAGCTTTGGAACCAGGCCTTTTTGAGTCTCACCTTCCCTTTCTACAAATTTGAGAGAATAATTTCTACCTTGCAGGGCTGCCCTGAGAATGAGAAAGCATTTGTATGTAAAGCATAGAGAGCAGACCCCAGAACACTACACAGGCACACCTAATTTTATTGCATTTCATGTTATTGAACTGCACAGATATTGCGTTGGCCATAAACTGAAAGTTTGTGGCATCTCTGTGTCAAACATGTCTATTGGCACCATTTTTCTAACAGTAGTTGCTCACTTTTGCGTCTCTGCATCACATTTTGGTAACTGTCACAATATTTCAAACTTTGTCATCATTATTGTATCTGTTAGATCTGTGATCAGCAATCTTTGATGTCACGATAGCACTTTGATGCTATGACTCCCTGAAGGCTCAGATGATGGTTAGCATTTCTTTGCATTATTTTTAATTAAGGTAGGTACATTGTTTTCTTAGACATAACGCTACTCTACACTTAATAGACTAGAGTGTGATGTAAATATAATTTTCATATTCAACAGGAAATAAAAAAAGTTTGTGTGACTTGTTTCAGTGTGATATTCATTTTATTGTGATGGTCTGGAACTGAACCTGTAGCATCTGCAAGGTCTCCCGGCATCTGATCAATAAACAGTCAGTGAAAGGGATATGGTCATGTCTATTCTTAAATGGAAATAATTAGATACCTTGGAGAATTCTGGAGACTTGTTTGCATAGTTCCAGGATTTGGGTTGAAAATCAGGAGGATTTCACAATAATGGTTTGCTAAGAGTGGACAGTTCACTGGGCGCATTGGGCGCCTGGCCTAGAGAGACCAGATAGAGGCAGGAAATGCATCTCCCTCCAGAGTGGCTGACTGCAGACCACTTGGCTGATGGTTGCATCGAGACTACACTGGACAGAAAAGCTCGGAAACAGCCTCTTTCCTCCCTGGACTCTGTTTCCCAGATCTGAGGAGGACCTGCTTCCAATGCCCAAGTGTATAGCTGTGTGCTTTTAAACTCTGCATGCCTGTGTCTACAATGCTGAGTGTGTGTGCAAGGACCTCAGTGTTCATGCAAGAGCATGTGTATATGTGTACATGTGCCAATATGCTGTGTGCTCAGTCGTGTCCAACTTTTGAGACCCCATGGACTATAGCCCTCCAGGCTCCTCTGTCCATGGGATTTTCCAGGCAAGAATACTGGAGTGGGATACAATTTCCTTCTCTGGAAATCTTCCCAACCCAAGGATCGAACCCGCATCTCTTGCATTCCCTGAAATAGCAGGTGGATTCTTCACCGTTGTGCCACCTAGGGAGACCTACATGTGCCTGTGTACACTTACCTTGTTTGTTGATAAGTCTCGGTGTGTTGGTGGATGTTTTGTTTCGCTCAGAGCTTGAATACCTTGTTGCCCTAGCAACTATATGCTTGGATCTGCCAGTAATAGAGCCCTTCCTGAGACATTTGATTGTTCACCCTGGTGCCCCCTCTTCCAGATCTTGGCCACTGCCCATTGCAAATTTCTGTAGCAGGAGTTGTTTTTTCTTGTTACGGAGAAAACCTCTCCTTTCTCTGGAGCTCAGCATCCAATGTCAAGTTCAGAGGTCAGAAAATGAAAGCTGGAAAGAGGATCTGATATCACTGACAACTGTCCCTTACTGCCTTGTAAGAGGTGATTATTAGCTCACCTGATTTATCTGGAACATCTGTACTTTTCTCATAAATGATCTCCACTATATACCATAGAGAGGAAAAAAGACAATAATTAAAGTTATTGGCACAAGAAGTTGTTACCTATCTGAAGTTTCTTGGTATGAAGGGTGCGAATAATAAAGATAGAACATAGTTTCATTTATTAAAAGCAACTAATGGCATGAAAAAAATAATATTTTAAGTACAAAAAAAAGTCACATTAGGAACAGAAATGCTGTCTCTTTTATTGTGTTCATAGCCAGGGAAGGTCAGTTAAAATATTTTGAACTTTTTATCTAATCTTGTGTTGCCAAAGCTATAAGAGCAAAAGAAGACTTTTGTTAAGACATAGATGCTAATTCATGAACATATACCTGTGGGAGTGAAAGGTGAGTAACTAACCCCTTAGTCTTGGAAGCATAAGGTCACATAGAGACCCAAGTTCCCCAGGGGACCTTCCCCACCCCCATGATGATTAAGTGAGAAGGCACAGACCAGAGGAACTGAATGGAAGCTTCTGCCATGTGATCATGGCCTTTAGGGCCAGTGGTCTTTTCTTCCTTTCTGTGCCATTTGTCTCCTTTCAGAGCTTGAGAAGACAGGATTAAGTATCGAATTTGTTTTACCTTGATAAGATTTAGAATGATTTAGAATGTAAGAACTGAGTCTCTTTTTCTTAAGTAAATAGAGCTCTTTGGGATTCCTGTCTAGATCCATTTGTCTGTTCAGATAATCTGGGAATGCCTGAGGGTTCCATGCCTCCCCACCCCTAGTCTTTCAAGTCTGCACTCAACATTGGAGAAGCCTTTCACTGGTGCAGGGACAGAAGGACAAGGGCCAGACAGGTTCCTTTCAGTTTCCAAAAGTTGAGATTTTGATGAAAACCAGACTCCTGAGGTCAGCCCCGTTTGGCCCAAGGCTGCCAGGGGGCTGTTTCTCCTCCAAAGGCCTAAAAGTCAGAGGGGAACTTTGTGATGCAAAAAAGTGGGGCTGGAAAGCATATGACTCTGGAGGTATAAGGGCCAGACTGGTGATCCCAGGGTCATAGAAATGACTGGGTATATGGATATTCACTGGAAAAGTGGTATCCCAGACCCTCTGAGGGTCAAATACTGAAAAGCCAAGCTATGGGTCCTCATAGAATGACAGCGCCTTAACCCTAAGGCCAAAGCACAGGAAAGCAACTTCTCTGAGATCAGAGTGGGCGTAGATCTGAGAGAAGAAACAAAATAACTCAACTCTTATAAGGATGCTCTATACATCCTTGAGGGATGGGATGGGGAGGGAGTTGGGAGGGGGGTTCAGGACGGGGAACACATGTAAATCCATGGCTGGTTCATGTCAATATATGGCAAAAACCACTACAATATTGTAAAGTAATTAGCCTCCAACTAATAAAAATAAATGAAAAAATAAATAAATAAAAGGATGCTCATTCCACAAGGCCATGGGAACACTTCCCTATGTAATGTGTCCCAGTTCTCTCGTAGGAGTTTGCGAAGAAGTCAGATATAGCAGGAAACTGTTAAGCTAACCAAACATTAGAATTACTCCTCGGGCTGTCCCTCATGTTGCTCCCCAGTTGATATAGGCATGCTCTGCATACACACTGGGTGAGGGGGCATGCCTCCACTCCCAGGTATATCTGAGACACACTTTCCCTGAGAAATTTCTCTCACAGCAGTCCACATCAAGGGAACAGAATATAGCTGGTGCCCAGGAACACACAGATAGCATTTCTTCACCCCAGAGAAGAAGAGGGTAGGGAGCAAAGTCAAGTTTTATTATTAAACAACTTTAATCCAAATGCTGATTATTATTTGCAGTGTCTGAAGGCACAAAATATACCTAAAATGTATGGAATAGTCTAAACAGAGTTATAAATCCAAAGAGCAAAGCATGAAGGAAAAAAAAAAAAAAAAGATACATTCTGAGCCGACACAGAGATCTGAGTTGGGAGGAATATTTTTCTAGAGAACTTGCTTGAGTATCAGTCATTTCCCCTCATGCCAAGGATAGGAAATTTTTTAAAAAATTACATAAACATGGCAAGGAATAATACCATGAGTTGTTCATATTTTTTTTTATAAGCAAAATACCTTTCCTTTAAAGATCCACTTGTTCTTATTCTTTCATACACACACACACACACACACACACACACACACACACACACACACCCCAGCACTCTCCTCTCCCTGACACCCATTCAAAGCAAACTGCCCAAGAAGACACCCATGGTATACTCCAGAAGACAGGTCATTTCAGGGAAAATAAAAACAGACTTCAGTGTGAGATAAGGCAGTGAGACCAGAATTTGATTAAGAAAATAGAGAAATATATATGAAAAAATTGACCATCCAGGAAGGCCCCCTCAAAGTGCTGATGGAAAGAAAATGAATCTGCTCTCTCTCAGGATTACCGTAGCCCACCTAAGCTTCCCAGCGTGCACGTACCCGGCTCCAAACTCTACGCACTCTGATTAGAAGAATGTCAATGGATCATCTCGGTGGCACAAGTATCAGGCCATTCGCAGCATCCAGAGATGAATAACATAATTATAAACACTCTCCTCCCCAGGGTGCTTTTAGCTGACTCTGTGACGCAGTCATTCCTTGCTGCTCAATCATGTCACGCGGGACTTTGGGAAAGAAATCAATCCCAGGCTAGTTATCATCTTCACAAATACATCTCTGTTGTAACTCCACAGGGCCATAGGAGAAGCAATCAATAGGACTTTGTATTTCTCCAGGACCACAGACCCCAGCTCTCAGCCATGCCCCCCTTTACTGCTGGGGGAGGGAGCCCCGCCTTCTTGGTGCCAGATGTGGGGTGTGTTCAGCACCATGGCAGGTTATGAAAGCAGAATCACCTTTGTCTTCAGAAGAAAAAGAGCTAAAGTTACATAGAGTTACACACAGCTTAGAGTACTTGAATGATTGCCTCTAGAGTCATTTCCTCTCTTGGAATCTATAGTTTAATTGCCCCAGAAAGGGCAATGGAGGGAGGCAGGGCTATCAGGTTGTTGTACCCTGAACAAACAGCGTTTCCTAGCAGGTTTATCAGGTCAGGGATAGAGCTGGGGAGCTCAGAGACTAAACGATGCCCTCAGCCAGGAGAGCCCCTGCCATGGGCTGGATCACAGCCCGAGAACTTCTGATCTGGAGCAGGTGGCGAAGCAGGACATGAAGTCTCATGCTGGGTTTCAGCCCTGCCTGGCAGACTGTCTGCAGGGTTTAAGACCCAGAGACATCCTTTTGCTTTTGGAGCTACCTCTCTGGGGGTTGGGAATTACTTATCTCCACATCACACAAGTTACACTGTTCTTTCTCTAAGAGCCAAGGCTTCCTCTTACCTGCACGAACATGGTTCTTTTGATCTATCCTGGGCACTCCCATCATCTAGAGCACTAGTCTGCTCACCTGCGGTACCTCTCTCCACTCCTCCAACAGGATCCTTTTACCTGAAAACACAGGCCCACACCCAAGTGAATATGCTTCCCCTACCTGGCTTCTCGCACCCTCCACCTCACCTGGTCCACACACCAGACCTCACATCTTCTGATCCCCATGGGAAAAGCCAAGCCCGCCTCTGCTCAGCCTCCCTGAGGCCATGGTGGGACCCACCCTCTTTCTCCCAGATTCCATCACTTGTGGATGCTTCTTATTAAGAAAAGAAAGTTAAAAAAAAAAAAAAAAAGGTAATTAGCCTCCAACTAATAAAAAAAATAAATTAAAAAAAACAAACAAACACACACACACACAGAACAAGGCCAACAGGATAACCCTAGAGCATCTCGGCCTCCAAGTCCTCAGAGTCGGTGGTATCGGCCTGGGTGCTTCTCTTGGGCCCACAGCACACTGTGACGTGAAGTGGGGTGACCAACAGGACCGCTCCGGTCCCGGGGGCGTCCTCGGTCCCAGGCTGACTGGCACAGTTGATCACCCCAGGGGTCAGGCTAACGCTGGCTCGAGGCTCACCGTTTATCTCCCGGAAAGGACAAGGGGAAAAGGGCCAGGGGCAGAGGAACATGGCAGGAACCATGAGACAGGGAAGGAGGCAGCACCCCAGGCTCCGCTAAAGGGACTGGCTGTTCACCTTCCCCTCTCCACCAGCAGGGGGCGTCCTTTTCTGATCACCCCTCCTGCCCTCGCCCTCAGAAAGGCCCAGGAACTGGGGGCTTCTTTGGCACTTCAGAATGATCACAAGTAATTTGCCATTTTATTCATATAGAACAAAATTTACAAAGTCATTCATACAGGTTTTGTTTTTTTTTTTTTTACTGACTTCGAAAATTGGGAATATTCAAAATACACTTTTACCCCACTCCATTCTGTCATTATTTACACGTATATACAAGAAAAATGAAAGAGTCTCTGTGTGTGTGTGTGCGCGCGCGCGTGTGTATGGTTTGTGTTGTTTTCTGGTATTAAAAAGCTCTGCTGGTCGGGTGGGTGGATGGGCGGGCAGGAGGGCAGGCGGCGCGGTCAGATGGAGGTGCCATGGGAGGTGTCCAAGGCCTCCGGAAGGACGCCTCCAGGCACGGGCTGGAAGGACATGGGGATGGGGGTCTTCACGGGGCTCTGGCGGAACAGCCCCCCGTTGGGCGACCTGTGTTTGCACTGCATGGAGGGCATGGTGGCCGAGCTGCTCAGTGGCAGAGGCAGGTTGCTGCTGGGCCCTGATGAGAGTGTCCGGCTGGTGCCGTGGCTGCTTTGCTCCGGCAGGAAGGTGCTGACCGAGAGCTGCGTGTTCTGGTACTCTCGTGTGGGCTCCAAGGCCTGGCTGGGAGCCAGGCCCCCCATCTCCAGGGCCGAGAGCTCAATGGATGCTGGGGAAATCTGCTTGTGAGCAATGTCTTCATCCATTAGACTGTTCATGCGCCGATGGACCTGCTCCAGATTCACTTCTTTGTCCTAAGGGAGAGCACAGGAGGAGGGTCAGGCCAAGCCCTAACGGGAGCCCCAGCTGGTTTTCTACAAACTTTGGGAGGCTGGAGACCGCAGCTTCCTGGGCAGTGGGGTAAAGTAGGCCCCCATTCCTCCCACCTTCCCCCAACTGCATGGCCAGCCCTCCTTACCTGGGATACCGTAGTCTAGGACACTGCTCCCAGGTAGCAAGGGCCCAGCAAGAAGGGCTTTGCAGCATTTGCCCCCCAAATGCACTCTGCTCAGGACCAATCACACCCAGAGGCAACCCTTGAGAGAAGATGCTTTGAACAACTGGCAGAAGCAATGGAAGAAAGGAGTCCCATGGAAATAAAAAGGTGTGGTCCTTGAGCCCCTGATATGCCCCATGGATTTGCAATTTAGTGTTTACAATGCTCAAAAGACCTGGTGTGATCATCCCCACTGTACACAAAAGGAGGCTTGGGTTCAGGAAGGTCAATGGCCTCCCAGAGCAGCAGAGGCAGCATGGGAAGCCTGGAGTACACGAAATCTTCAGAGATGCTGGGAAGAGGGCCTGGCCCTGTCTGGAGGCTCATGTGGCTGGGGGCCTGGATGAGGATGGGGCATGGGATGGTGAGGAAAGGGACTTCCCCGGGATCAGCTGTCATTCCTGATATTGTGAAGGTTTGAGGCTGCCGAGATGGGTGACCCTCATAGCTGATTCTCCATGTAGTGAATTGCACACCTAACTCTTTCGCCATAAGGGGGATGGTATCAAGAAAAATATTTTGTTTGTTCAATTATTTATTGGCTTAAGAAACAGAATATCACTGATATTTTGTCTTCAATGTCAGAATAAGTCAAAGAGGCCAAACCACTTGAAAGCTCCTTAAAGACAAAGACTATATAATCTACTTCCTCAGTTTCTCCCCAGTGACTTGGGGTACAAAACCAGATGTCTGTGGAAGAGTCATACCAACCCCTCAATGAGGTATTAGAAACCACAGTCCTATTTTCAGGCAGCATTAGGGCCTATGTGTCAGGCAAGGTTAATCCCTCCACCTATGCATCCCTGGTGTCAAACTCCAAGAGAAGTACCATGTCAAAGCTTTGCTCCAAAACAGAACATCACAGGCTGTTTAATGTCAATCTTCATATAGCAGAGAGAAGACCGTATACCCTGCTGACCCTTAGGCTTGTTAGAAATAACTACAAAAGGTAAAAGTCCTGAATGTGATTTCAAATGAAGAAAGAAGGAGCCACACAAATCCAAGGGCCATTTCAGTGAGTCTCTGGGCTCCTCTAAGGCTGGTTCCCCAGGAAGAGGCAATCCCGAATAACTGGCAGGAGCTCCCCTCTCAGAGGAGGGCCCGTGGGGCTAACCCCCATGAAGTCTCATCCCAGGTTTCTTCAGACAAGGAAGCTGCTTTTGCCATCCACTCTGTGCTCCCAATGTCCCCTGGCCTGGAGAAGGCAGGGTCACTGCTCTCTCTGCCACCTTGTTGAGATCATGACCAGCACACAGGGCTTGGCTTCTGGTGGGACATCTGCTATCTTCCCCAGAACAAGAAATCTGACAACACCCAAACAACAATGAGGAACTCATGCCAGACCATGAAAAAAACAGAAGATAAAGAAAGCCAACTGGTGTGAGGGTGAAGGTACTATGGTGAGATCGTACCGTAGATAGAATTTACATCAGAAATCATTGACATGGTTCCATCGGCAGAGCCAAGATTCCAGTGAATTGAAGCCCCGCATATCAGAGCTCAGCTTACTGATGCTGGCAGACCAGCTCCAAGTATAGGATACGCCTGGGTGGCAAATGGGTGAGATTGGGGGAAGGTACTAGGGCTTTACTTAGACTAAATATGGTATATACAATGTCTTTCATGGACTCCTTCAACAGTTAGTAAAATGTTAACAAACCAAATCCAAGTTCTCTTCTTAATTAAGTTATAGCATGGTTAATCCAGCTCTGTGCTATCTTGGTCTTTTCCCTGTGTTGTTTATATGCTTTGTTTCCATTTTTGAATATTTGAGCAAACTCTGGGAGACAGTCAAGGACAGGAAACCTGGCATGCTGCAGTCCATGGAGTTGCAAAGAGTTGGACATGACCTGGCGACTGAACAACAGCAAGTTGTTATGTTAGACACTGGCTGTTTGACTGCCATCAAGCATCAATTCTCCCTTCCCAAGAAGACCTTGTTTTATTTTGTTTTATTTCACTTTTGGGAACTGCTCTTCCCCCACTGGATAACACTGTGGCAGTTCCCTGTCTACCTGTAGCCAAAAGGCAGGACAAGAGAACTGACTCTGAGTTCTGAACAAAGAGATAAAGAGACAGAAGATGTCTGATTGTCCATGACAGCAACAGTTCAAGAAACTTTCCACTCCATGATCACCCTTCTGGATCTTGCCTCCCAGCTCTCAAGACAAGCCTGGACTTCTGTCCATCACCGGGCAGCTTCTCCAGCCATCTCATGGCTGCTCTGAGCTCCTGATAAACTCCTGATGCAGCGTTTTCATGTGTATCAGCCAGTGCCACAGCTGTGTTGGTAAATATTTGTATCTACAGGCTATTTTCACTTCAAAATAAATGAAGGACACAAGACAGGTACCAGAAAGCCTGGAAGCTGGAGAAATTGAAGGAGAATTTCAGACATTTCTGAAGTTTAATAACACAAACTTCCCTTCTCCCTGCAGCCAGCAAAGCTAGAAGAATGAACAAGCCGAGTGCCTTGGCTGGCAGAGCCTTTAGCTGACGAAGGAAATTGAAGACCAAATAAGTGGTCCTGGGATCATTGGAAGAAGTAGTTAGTTGCATAATCTTGCCTTTTCTTCCTTTCTATTCTCTTTTCAGGGCTTTAAGAATCCTTTTGAGGATGGAAATAAGTAGTTTAAAAGTAGACTAATTTGAGTAGGAGGTAAATGTCTTGGTCCCAGTTGTATTCACTCTGGAATCTGGCCTTAGACAAGAGGTGGTGGCGGTTTAGTCACTAAGTCGTGTCCAACTCTTGCAACCCCATGGACTGTAGCCGACAGGCTCCTCTGTCCATGGGATTCTCCAGGTAAGAATACTGGAGTGGGTTGCCATTTCCTACTTTAGGGAATCTTCCCGACCCAGGAATCAAACCCAGCTATCCTGCATTGCAGGCAGATTCTTTACTGACTGAGCTACAAGGTAAGCTCCCTTTCTCTCTTAGAGAAGAAAGCTTGGCCCGTCTTTTCACAGTCAATGGAACACTCAGCCAAGACAAGTGTTCAGGAGATGTTCCTCATGTTGTTGGGGTCTACAGGTAGAGAAGGGATAACTTCCTGCCAAAGAAAGCCAGAGGGAGACAGAGAGTTGAGAACAGGGGAGCCCTCTTACCTATTGCCAAGGAGAAAAGGAGAGCTTTGGAGGAAGACAAACCAACTAACATCTTCCAAGAAACATTTGTGAACAAACGAGGTCTCTGAGATGAAATCTTTCAGCAGTAAAGGACGAGGGAGAGGAGGTTTGGTGGGTAGTGTTATAAAAGATACAGGGCACAGGCACTAATCTGGCATAATAATCACAGCTCTGAGGGGTTGGCCAGGTAATAGCAAAGCATCTAGACCAGCAGTCCCCAACCTTTTTAGCACCAGGAACTGGTTTTGTGGAAGACAATTTTTCCCTGGACCAGGGCATGGGGGATGATTTTGGAATGATTCAAGCGCATTATATTTACTGTGCACATTATTTCTATTATTATTACATCAACTTCACCTCAGATCACCTGGCATTAGATCCTGGAGGCTGGGACCCCTGATCTAGACCACAGTGTGGATGTGGAGACAATCCAATTACCCTAGAGTCAGGATTTTGGAAAGAAAGCACTTGAATAAGTAGTATTTTTAAATCCATATTTTTTCCTGCCTCCAATTAAGGACAAATGAAGCAGTTTCAAGGAGGCTGCAAAGCTGTGCAGTGGGTCTCATTTCCACTGAAGGTTATTCATTAGCGTATAACCCCTCCACATTAAGACACAGAGAAAACGTCCACTCCAATTGAACACTTTCCAAGCTGACCTTCCTACTCCAAATGGCAGTCAAGAAATCCATTCCCTCCACACAAGTGGGACCTCATTCTATTCAAAGTCTATTACTGCTGGTAGTGCGTGCTTAGTCACTCAGTTATGACTGACTCTTTGCAACCCCAGGGACTATAGCCCACCAGGCTCCTCCCTCCTTGAGATTCCCCAAGCAAGAATACTGGAGTGGGTTGCCATTTCCTACTCCAGGGGATCTTTCTGACCCAGGGATGGAACCTGAGTCTCCTGTGTCTCCTGCATTGGCAGGAAGATTCCCTACCGCTGCACCCCCTAGGAAGCCCATTACTGTTGGTAGACTCAACACAAAGTCATGCCTGGAAGAAGAGGGTGCCATCTTGAGCTTCCTACATTGGATGTTTAACTGGACAGGAAAATGAGTAGGCTCCCCTGGTGACTCAGACAGTAAAGAATCTGCCTGCAATGTGCGAGACCCGGATGCGAGCCCTGGGTAGGGAAGATCCGCTGGAGAAGGAACTGGCAACCAGTTCCAGTGTCCTTGTCAGGAGAACCCCATGGACAGAGGAGTCTGGTGGGCTACAGTCCACCAAAGGGTCAGACACGACTGAGAGACTAACACACACACACAAGGCAAATACTTCCCTGGAAAACACATGTGGCCCATTTCTGAGTCTCCCAACATGTTCCATTAGGCATCTGTGTAGGAGGCCAGAGGGGAAGTGCGGAGAACTGGAGAAAACCACCTTCTTTGGAAACTTGGAAAACACTGTCTTCTTGGACCAGACTGAGCCCACATGAAGTCATTTCTGGTGCCCTACTGGCCAAGGAAATAGGAGGCAGACATAATCTGCCTGCTCAAGGAAAGAGGCAGGAGTGATTTGAATAATTATCTATATTTTACACAAAATGGGGCATTCTATTATGTTATGCAAATTCAAATAATGGACTTTTTTATGTGCACTACATCAGTTTACATCCTCATTATCTCAAGGTTTCGGTGTTCAACCAGGTAATGACAGCTGTGGAAAGAGACTCAGAAGCTTGCTGCTGCATTCATTAATTTACTGTAGGTAACTGACCTAGTCAAACAGCCCTGAATAGGACATAAAATTCACTGATGGCATTTATTCATGAATCCTGCTGAATTCCAGCTCTGTGTTGGAATTAAACATGATAGCACATGCACCAATAGAGGTTACTGGAGACCCCCCGCCCAGGCATTGTCTTGAAGAGAGATAAAGTTCTGTAATTGAGCCGCTGTTCACCAATGTGGAAATAAAACATTGTACTGGAAAACGGTAATTAACTAAACTATCATCTATGTAACAGCAGGTTACACGTGGGACTCATTAGAACCGACTTTGTTTGGAGTCCAACGGCTCCTACTTTAAGTTAGGCAGGAACAAAATGGGATTAGGGACTTCCCATCTGACAAGGATGGTTGTAGGAGGTGATCTCCTGTTACCGCAGACCAACCAGGTGGTAAATAAGACTCAACTGACTGGGAGAAACATCATCAACGTGATCTTCTTAAGTATTGCTCCAAAGACTTGCTCAAGCCCAAAGGACTGGCTGGAAGTCTGAGAGTAGTGATTGGGTAAAAGCAAAGAAACTGGACTTTAAGTCAGTGAAGTGGCTGCAGGGTATGATGGGCAGTCCCTAACTTTTTTGGCACCAGGGCCTGGTTTCATGAAAGACAATTTTTCCATGGATCTGCAGGAGAGCATTTCAGGATGATTCAAGCTCATTACATTTATTGTGTACTTTATTTCTATTATTATTATTACATTAGCTCCACCTCAGAACATCAGGCATTAGATCCCAGAGGTTGGGGACCCCTGTTTCAGAATGTTGTGGGAAAGAATTCTGGTGATCTTAATTGCTGATTTTGTAGAGGAGGACCGTGAAAGGAGGGAGTCAATAGACACCTCCCATCATATGTAGTAGCAGCAGGTACACATGGTGGAGGATACACAATTCTATGATAAATGGAGCACCCGGATGATAGCCCATGTGTATCTGGTTCCAAAACTTGAGCTGTTTTCCACTCAACTTCCCCTTGGCCTGACAGTGTAGACCAGTAGTTTTCCTCCTTGGCAGGCTATCAGAAGCACATGGGGAGCTTCTAGAAATTACAGTTGTCCTCAACTGCCTAATACAACCCTTTGGAGAATGGAGCCCAAGTATCTGTATTTCTAAAAAGCTCCAGGATGGATCACCTCTGATGTGCAGCCAGAACTGAAAGCCACTGATCCAGGTGCAATGACTCCACAACAATTTAACATTAATAACGTTTTCTTTATAGGAGCCCAGACTGGTTCACTCATTCGGTAAACACTTTGGAGCTCCTACTACCAGAGGAGCTAATGTTCCTGGTGAAGCATCCATCTTGGCCCCTGGCACATAGAAAGTGCTTGATATTTTATATTCATGACCCCTTAATGAGAGGTCTCACTGTTCCAGAGACTGAGCAAAGTGATGGGAATGCAGAGGTGGAGAAGTTCCAACAGACTTAAAGCAGAGACAGGCAGGTAAACCACCAGCTATAATTTGGAATCACACCCAACGTGAGCGTATACACAGGGAGGTAAGGAGGCCCGTGGAGATGGGCAAGGGGAGGTTTGACAGAGGGGAGTGACATGTGAGTTGGTTCTGATATACATACTGGTGAGGATAAGTGGTCAGTGCCCTCTCACTAAAAGGCACACATACTCACTTTCTTACCCTCATGCCAAGAGATCTGAGAGCAGCAGTGTAGCCATTGGGCCAGGCTCAACAGTCAGAAGCTCTGAACCCCTCTGGATTGGGACTAAACCTAATCCCTCTAGGGTTCAGAGGATGTAAATACCTAGCTAGGAGCCAGGATCCTAACTTAGGAAGAGTTCTCAGTTACACCCTTCATCCCCAAACCATCTGGAAAAGCTAGGTAGGAACCCCTGCTCCTGCACACTCCCAATGCCAGGCCCAGTGGCAGACACATAATTCCCATTCCAGTTCTGCCCCTACTACTTCTGAGTCCTATTTCTCCAGGGACATGGACGCCTTCCTCAAATGTTATGGAAGAGCACCACAAGAGTGAAGAAGATAACATAGGAACCTGAGAATCATGTGGGGGCCTTGGGGGAAAGAAAAAGACCCAGGTTCAGCTCTGAATCCATGGAGTGGGACCTGGGAGTCCATATTTCTAATAATGCCACAGAGGCAGACCCTAAGTCTGGTTTGGGAAGGCTTCTTAACCTATCCCCGTCTGAGAAGCAACAACAGTGATGGCAGTGATGACTATGATAGTGACAATGAACAGACCAGCTGCCAGGTCATGAGCCACCCTATGGAGAGGCCCATGTGCGAACATGTTGATGATGACCTCTGGCCAACATCCAGCGAGGACATGAAGCCTTCAGCCCAATGGCCCACAAGGAACTGAATCCTGTCCACAACTATGTGAGTGAGCTTGGAAGTAGATCTGTCCCCAGTAGAGCCTTCAGATGAGACCCCAGCCCTGCTCAACAACTTGATTACATCAAGTGAGAGACCTTGAGACAGAAGACCCAGCTAAACTACACTTGGGTTCCTGACCCACAGAAACTCTGAAATAAGTATTTCATGTTTTAATCCAATAAAAAGTAAAAGATAACATGTACTTTTCCTGGCATAGAGAAGCTACCCTAAGATATGACTCCTCTTCCCCACAGCCCCTTCTGCCTATCACTGGGTTCTTGAGAGGGAGCAACCACTTGGGCACCATTCACCAAACACATTCCCATGGGTCAGATGCTGATTAAGGAAATTCATACATCATCCCTCATTGAACCTCAGAGCAACACTGTGAGGTTGGCATAAAGGAAGAGGGCAAAGATGCAGGAGAGGAAGTCTCTATATGCAGTTGAAGAAGCATTAGAGGATGGAGGTGGGGAAAGGTGTTCTTTCGAGGGGAATGTCTCCAGCAACAAATCTTCCCCGGAGAGCAGGAGCACATTTGGGAGTTTGCAGATAAAAGCTAGCCCACTGGCCAGAATAGAGGAGCCTGGCTGCTGCTCCACCCCTATTGCCTGCCCCCTGCCCCGCCTGTCAGGCCCTGTCTGCAGTGGAAGCAGGGCCTGGGGGAGAGCAGACACAGCAAGAAGCAACAAGAATTCCAAGCTCCCAGCCCAGTGACAGACGATTCATTCCCCCACTTCTCATGTCATCTCTTATTTGTGCAGTTCTCATCTTTATTTCATGAATATTTTATTCTCAGAGAAATGGCTCCACTTCCCCCATAAATCTACAGGGTGGCTCTTTACTGCATCTGCGGAGCAGGGTGCACTCACCTGCACTGGATAACTACATAATCGTCTGATTCCTTAGAAAAAATATGACCTCAAATCCACATGAATATTAAGAGGCTGAACGTACATTACTACTCTTCCCCAAGTAGGTGTCTAAACTCTGAAGACGTCGCGGCATAAGCTGTTAAATACGACTAGGACTCCACCCAAAGACAGGTTTCTGGCTTTTAAGAAATACGGCCAATGGCCCAAAATGAAGCATTCTAAGCTCAAGCAGACACTCTCACCTAATTGCAAATGCTGCTCCATAAAATACAGGCAACCAGTAACACAAAGTAGTTCTGGATTAAATACCATCATTATTTGTCAAAGGTTTTAAATATATGCCTCTAAACTCTGTTGTCTCAACCCCTTCCCTGGTTCCTGCTCCCTGTGACGAGCCGTAAAGCCTTTGGCCTGGCGTCTGGTCCTTTAGAGCAAGTCTCTGCTTTGCACTCTAGCCTGCTCTACTTTAATTTCCTCACTGATGCCCCAGAGCTCCGGGAGGTGTGATGACTCTGTCTACCCCCTGCTGGTCACCCTGCCCCAAAGGCAACATCTCCTCTTCAGCTTGAGGATCATACCGATCCTTTATCATTCAATTCTAACAACCCCAAGTCCCAGGAACTCTTCACTAACCAGCATCACTACCCTCTGTAACCCTACCATATCCCATCTGGGCTAGGTGCCCCTGAGCCCTGGATGGAACCTGTAGTTCATTCCAGGATGGCCCTGATTAATGGACAATGGAAACCACTTGGCTGACCTCTGCCACATCTGCCCACATGGAGGTAAGCCCCCTCAGGACAGAGACTGTAACCTTATAGGCATACCTACTAAAGGAAGAAGGAGAGAGGAAGGCAGGAATTTCATTTGAAAACACTCATAATAACAGGGGAAAACTGGAATATTCCCTCCTTTTACCATGTAACACCCAAATGGGCTGGAGGAAAGGCAGCTGTGTTTTATTCAACCTGCGTCTACATTGACTCTCTTTCTTATCTGGGGCAGGCTAGCAGCCCTGGGCAGAAAGTTTCACATTTTCTAAGCACTGCATCCTCTTGGGTCTGAGATCCTGGGCTTGTGTAGAAGCCAAACAGGAAGATGGGACGCTTTTCAGACAAGAAAGGAGCTGCTCCTCTCAGCTAGCTCATCTCACGCTTTCCCTGGTCTTCATCTCTTTTTGCCTCTGCCTCCTATGTCTCTCCAGTAATCCCCCATCTGCCCCCACCCCATCACCTCTCTCTTTGATTGACAATTCATCTGGGTCGTCCAGGCTGCACCTGGCACTAGATACTGAACCAGGGGATGTGAAGAGACATGCCTGGAAGCAGACAGAAATGCCTCTCACAGTACCTGCCTCACAAGGGACATTCTGGAGGACTGGGCCTGTGTCTCCTGGGCTCCACACTGCCTGCAACATCCTAGCATGGTGCCTCTGTGACAGTGCATTATTCAACCAACTGGAAAACCTGTGCTCCTCCCCTAACCAAAGGGACATTTGCTATAAACTTCACTGAAAATTTTCCAGTAGCAAAAGAAGCTCAGGATAGAATCATTAACTGTTCCTTTCAGTGGGCTTTCCTCAAATATTTTCCTTCCTTCTCTTATGGTCCAGGGGTGATAGGAGAGCCCTGAGTCTGTGGGAAATTCTAGCCTTGCATTCCTTACATGGAGGTGTACAGGTGATGTGAGAGAAAGATGGATGTCCTCAGAACATTTCAGACATGCTGAATCAAACAGCAAGCTCTTTCCAGCAAAATCTAAGTATGATGGCAAAGAGCTCACTGCCTGGTATGAATGGTGGGTCTGCCCTCCCTCCCAGCCATGCCAGGGACTCTGTTACAGACTGATGTATGAGGCCATGATCAGTCAGCCTCTGTAGGCTGCAGAGATGGTGTCCATAGTGATGCTGCCTCTTTGAACATGATGCTGGTTACTGCATTGCTCCTTGTTTGAAATCTACACCTGCTTGTGTCAACATCATTTGTAAGCAAAGCTGTGATTCAATAAGTAGCTGAGATGCATGTATCAGGTAATGACAGTGCTACACTGGAGTGCCTGGGCTTGTGCTACAGTGCCTGTGTATAGTTTCAGCCAGGAGAGCATCATTACCAAATGCTGCACCTTGCCACTCTCCCTTAGGGGCACTGGTTCCAAAAGAACTTCATGAAGACTTTATACTCCACCCTCCCCACCCCCGCCACCCCGTACCCCAAAAATATTGAGCTTGAAAACCAGCAAAACCCAAAAAGAAGGAAGTGTGGAGGGCAGAATCAGCTGTGGCTGGCACACACAGGGAAGGAAATGTGCCCAGAAGCTGGAATCAGAACAAAGCCACAGTGGTCCCTGTGCTGGGTGTCCCTGGAGGGACAGAGGCAAGGCTGGGCCTTGCAAGGAGGAAGAGAAGAAGAAGGGATGATGAGGGGACGGGAGCTGATCCCCCTTCAACATGCTGGGAGAGCAGGGCTCGTGGCCCTGGGTGAACAAGGAGAACCAGGAAGGAATGCAGTTCCTCTCTTACCCTACAGCTGGTCTCTCCAGGTCAGGGTGGAGGCACATGGGCGGGGCAGGGTGGGGAAGGGCTCTCTGGCGCTGCTCATGCTGTACCCGCTCTATAGATAGACACATGACTTTAGTGGCCATGCCTGGTGCCTTGGCATTTTGTTCAAGCATGAAAACTCCCCCTTCATTTGTTCTGTGGCTTTCAGTACAAAATAAAACAATGTCACCATTCCCCAGTATAAAACACTGCTATGTGCAGACAAGTGGTTTATCTGGAAGAGAACCACCCGCCAAGTCACCCAGGGGGCCTTTCCCGCCTCTAGGCTGCAGAAAGGAGAAGCAGGGCCCAGGGCACGGACCTCTTTGGGGGTCTCCTGGTGGCACCGGTTGCTGTTCCACCACAACTCCAGGGCAGCCACCAGGCAGGCGAGCAGGAGGCCGATGGCCAAGATGCAGAAGACTCCAGCGAAGCTGTGTAGCTTGAGGGACTTGCCGTCCGCCTGGGCGCTGGCATGGCTGGTGAGGTCGCAGCGGCCTGTGTGCGGCCACCACTTCTGCTTGAGCACATCCAGGTCTCCAGTGTCCTGAAGCTCCAGGATCCTGCAAGATACATCCCATGTGAGCCACAGCACTGGCCTCACCCACACAACTGCAGGGCCCTGGTCTCTTCCCCACCATGCCAGTGCCTCCAGAGACAACGGTGAACCATCAGAGTGGCTCTCTGTCTCAGCTTTTTACTTTCCAATTCATTCTCTACTCTGCTGTCAAAGCACCTTTCTCAAAGCACTTATCAGATTTTGTCATTCTCCTCCTCAGAGCTCTCAGGTCCTCTCCCACCCTGTCCCACTGCCCATGGACGGAGTCCAATAGCAAACCATGTAAGGATCCTTCATGTGGGATCCTGGGGCAAACTCTGAGGATAAAATACGGAAATTACAGAAATGGATGATGCAAACACTCAGACTACGGACCTACTAAAAGGCTCTCTTTCAAACGTCAATTAACTACATCCTAAGTCTCTCCTACTAGAATTCAACAAACCATTCATTTATTCACTCATTTGATTTGAGGAGCATCTGATTTGTGCCAATTACAACATTCATCGCTGCTGAGAGCCCAGTCTAGACACACATACTTGGACACTGAAACAATTAGATGAATCAATGTAGAGAAAGAAGCTGAGATCAATACAACAAAATGAAAGAAGAGTTGTGAAGAAAGGGTGCAATGGGAGGATGGCCTGGACTAGGGGCTGTGGAGAGACCTCATCAAGGAGCCAACAGGTAAGCATCAAATAGCTCACATGAGTTTAGCATACCTGTGTGCCAGGAAATCTCCTAAGTGCTTGACAAACTGTTTAATTCTCATGTCAACCCTTTGAGAAGGCTACTTCCATGTTCCCATTATTACAGAGAAGCAAATGAAGGCACATAAAAGTGAAATCTGGTGCCATATTGACCCGCAGCCCTATCCATCCAATATTGACATGAGCTGTCTTTTATTGAGAACATAGTAGGGACCGATCATTTTATATTGTTTTAATCCTCACAACAGCCTGCAAATTAGTTTCTAGGTTTACGATGGGAGACCTGAGGCTCAGAATCTAGATAACTTGCCCCCAGTTGCAATTAGCAAGGGGTACAGCTGCTGTTCAGAGCTGGGTCACACTGGCTCAGGGGGCCATGCTCTTTCCAGAACACCAGGCTGCTAAATGCAGTCAGCGTGCTCTCCTCTCCAAGAGTCAGTTCCGGCCTAGGGCATGTGAGACTGACCAGAGAGGGGCCGTGGGGCTGGTTTCCTGCTCCTACACTCACTAACTGAGACGTTAGGCAGGCAGTTTCACTCTGCTGATGCTTCCCTTCTTCCTGCTCTTTATAACTGTATGCATTTTTATGCCCAGTATTATTCCAGGAAGAATGTAAGGCAATGTATAGGAAAACAAAGAATAAAAGAAAAACAAACAAGCAGGTTCAAAGGAAAATTTAAATATGTAAGCAATAAGGAAAGATAAAACAAACCACGGGCACAGAATGACTCCTGGAACAAGGCTAAACTAATGCACACCATAATAATCTCTACTCCTGCCTGTGAGTAAACCAGAGCGATAACAGCCACTTCCTGAAGCCAGTCCTATTTTCCAGACAGATATAATTGCAGGTGCTTTCCTGTAGTCAATAGCCATGGAGCCTGCTACACAGTAGGTGTTCTATAAATGGCTATTAAGTTGCTAAACATTTGCTGAATGCCTGCTCTGCACGCCATGGTCCACAAAAGGGCTACAGCATTCAACCTGTCACACACACACACACACACACACACACACACACACACACACACACACACACACTGTAGCCTAAAGACCCAGTCCTCTACCAAAGCAAGGGAACACACAATGGTATTCAAGAAAATATCTTAGTTCTCGGGACTCAGGGAAAGAAGGGCTACAGAAATTCCAGAGAAGGCCAGGATCTGCTATTTCCACAGGACCCTTTTTCTGTCAATGGCATGGAGTGTTCGTTGCTTTCTGAACCTGCCATCTTCCTCCTCTCAGGCATGACCCGCAGAGGGGCGGATAATGGGGCCTCTTAAAGAACCACTGGCAGCAGTAAGTTGGAAACCTGAAGTCCTGAGTGTTTTCCCCAAGTACAAACCCATCTTCCCAGGTGAGGGAAGTGGAGGATGTTTCCAGCCCAGGAAGGACAATGCTTCAGGGGGCCAGCATGGTCCACTGGGGACATTTACTTACAGTCACGGAGCACATGGCCTTCTGATGAAAGCAGGGAGTAATTAATCACTTTCTGCTAAAATATCACAGGAACTGGACTAGCCACTGTTGTTCACATCCACTGAACGATCTAGTCGAGAACCAAGCTTTCTGCTCTCCGTTGTGTCAGTGTTCACTACAGTAGACTTTCAAGGGATCTCTGAGCAGTTTGAGTGCATGGGGACTGTTAGCCTTCTGTAGTGGGGACCCTGCACTTCTGTGGGCACTATCTTGAGGCACATTAGCTGTCTTAGTGGTGCTGGTCCCACAAGTCCCCTTACCATCTGCTTCAGAGAGGTGATCACGGGTAGATGGCCTGGGGAATCCTCTGACCACCCCCTCTCAGAAAACCAAATAGGGTAAACCTCAAGAACACCACTGTCTTATGCATCTTGGAGGAAAGCCATCCTTTCTTTGTGCCTTTAATCCAAGCAATTGATATATCACTACTCCTCCTTCTCTCATATGTCATGCTTCTCTGCCCCAGGGAGCAAAGGGAGGCAGAGGATATACACTTGATTAAGTTCTAGAGAAAACCCAAAAGCCTCATTGGATTTAGTTAGTTCTACCCCTTTTCCCAGTTTTGCAAACAAGCCACTGAAATTCAGGCCCTCCTCCTCAGCATTTCCCTGATGGGGTTCAGGCTCTGCTGCTCATGGTCAGAAGATCCCAGTCAACATCTAGGAGGTGGGAGGAGGTAGTAAGGCTCAGAGATCTGAAAGCAACAAGGGCACGCACTGGGGCTTAGAGAACCTGCTTTCTCCTCTCAACTTTGCCAGCAGCCGCCTGTGCCGCCCTCAGCACATGTTACCTCTCTGAGCTTCAGGATGTAAAATGAGTGATCTTTAGCAACTCTGGCCCCTCCAAGTGGATGCTCCTCCAATTCTGGAAAGCATGTGTTCATCGGGCAACTGGGGGATGTCTCTAAACCTCAGTGTCTTGCTGGCCTTTTCACCTGGATGCTTTAACCACAGTCTGGATTTGGGTAGATCAAGGCAGAGCTCTTGTTCTGCTCCTTCACTGGCCAGGATGTCATCCCACATACATATGTGAGTGGTGGGCTTAGACATCCCTGAGGACAAGAGCCCCTGTTAGCAGGCTGGCTCCTTGGAAAAGGCCACCAAGCTCAACCATGCTCTTCGCCTCCACCCTCTCGGTGGGGCCAGGTAACCTGGTCAAAGACTAAGGAAAGTTCCTATGGGGGAGTGAGAAATGGATAATGAGAGACTATCTTCTTCAAGGAGGCTGGCCAGGTGTCCAGACCGAGCACTTGGAAACTTGATCACACCCAAGAACCCAGTGAAGATTAAGCTCAAGGGATGGACTTGCACCAGAAAAATTTAAGAGAAAGTAAAGAGGCCAGTGCAAACTAGATATGCATATTCATTGCTGGTGGATGAGGTCTACGGGTCTTTGCTTAGTCCAGAACACTCCTGTATACAATGTTGTTCCCCCACCTTCCTCCAGTACACCCACCATTTTGCTAGTGTTAATTACCAGGAAGCTGATCTGGAAAGGATGGGGAGGAGGCAGACAATTGAGGGCCACGTCCCTCTCCTGCCACGGCAGGTAGTACCTGCTACCTCAGCCCATGTGCAGATGAATATGGAGTCAATTTGCTTCTCTGGCCCCACTTTTGTTCACATCTCTACACTGATATGTCCCACTTAACATATATCTTAAGAAGTTATCATTGGGACTTTGCCAGATCCAATTAATCTTTTATTTAATTTTTAATTACTAGCTATCTCTAGCTAACTCCTATTCAACCTTCAGGTCTCAGGTGCCACCTCCTCCGGGAAGTCCTCCCTGGTCTTCTGGTTCTGATCAGATGCCCTTATCCACCGCCAGAATATCCTCTCTGTCTCACTGACTGCCCTGTTCCAGCATCGCCCGCTCACATCACAGCTCCCTCTAAGACTAAGCAGTTTCATCAGAAAGCAACATATACTTCCTCTTTTTATTCCAGGACCTGGCTCAGGATGATTTGGGGATGTGGTGTGGGGAGGAGCATGTCTTGGTGCACAGTCAGTGTTGAAGAAAATGTGATGAATCAACAAGTTTGTGTTGGCTCTCATGCCCTGAACGAAGGTTAAACCTCACCCCAGCACAGGTGCTGTTGGCATCTCCTCACTAACCATTCCTACCTCTGCGAGAAGAGATCCCTGTAGGGGCTGCCATGCTGCAGGGCGATCCCATAGCCCTTGCTGCTCACACTGTTGGCAATGACGGTCACGGAGCAGTCATCATCTGTCAGGGCTGCGTACTCCACCACGGCCACATCCCACAGAAAGGCATAGTTCCCCTTCTTTGCCTGAAAGACCAAAATCACTTTGAGGTTAGGCAGACCCGGCCTCCCGTATTCGTTTTGAGCAGCGAGAAATCTCAATGGTGGGGTTTGGGGACCCTCCTAAATGGTCCTCCTGCCCAATCAGCTGGCACAGCAAACTCTCCTATTTTTGGATCTGCAGAGTCCACCCCTGGTTGATGCCACTCACTGTGATTAGACATAGAAGGATGTGATGCTGTCTCTGCATCTCACAGAAAGAGGTGGGTAAGGTGAGCTACATTTGGGCTCTAAGCTAGCCTCCTGGTTGCAGTGGCATGTACCTGAATCTCAGATTAGCAAGCTCACCTTGGGGACTGCAGAAAGTCTGACCCCAGGGAACCGAAATTTCTTGATCAGCGATTTAGAGGGCTGCACAATAGCATTCATTTAATTTCCACTTAGAACTTGACTGAACCCTGCTTTAGGTGAACAATGGAGGCAGCCCTACGATCGCTATCCCTGAGTAGCTGCAGCTTGGTATTTAAGTCACAGACTTGCTCTGCCTGGGGAAGACTCCATTAAGGATAGGGTCCTGATTGTTATGGTGCCACAAGAGTGTACACACATACACACACACACGTAGGTTCACATTCACACACAAGAACAGATTTCTGGTGTCAGCACCTCTACATCCACACAACAATGGCAGATTATTCCATCAGGAGCTTGCCTTCGGCCAGAGCTCAAGTCCGTTTCCATCACACCCATCCATAGCAGACTTTAAATTCTATGCAAGTGTGCTAAGTCGCTTCAGTCATGTCAACTCTTTGTGACCCTATGGACTGTAACCTGCCAGGTTCCTCTATCCATACTGAGTGGGTTGCCAGGCCCTTCTCCAGGGGATCTTCCTGACCTAGGGCTCGAACCCTTGTCTCTTACGTCTCCTCAACTGGCAGGTTGGTTCTTCACCACTAGCGCCACTTCCTGAGCCATAATCCTGACTTGGCCTGGAGTTTAGGCACTCATAAGGAATGTGAGCTGCTTGCTTTTTGGAAGAAAAGACAAGCTAGACATTGTCACTTGGCCAGTTTAAAATAGAGCATCAGGTTCTTAGTGAAGGAAGGAGCCTGATTTTAATTCTCTAGTGGACATATAGACACCCTGTGCCTTCCTCTTTCCTACTCTAGCTCACACTAGATGCTAGAAGATCCCAGTCTGGGGTGGCGATGGGGCTGAAACATCGCAAGTCAAGCTGGGAAGCTACAAGCCTCATGACACTGTCAGGGGTATTATTCCACTTTCCTGCTTTTGTTCAATTGAGTCTTCATGTCCACTGAGATTTTCCAGAGAATGCCACAGCTGCTTAGATGAAGTCTGTCAAAATTTTGCTTTTTTGGGGACCCTAAGTGCCCATGGACCACGGGCATGTATGCTCAGTCATGTCTGACTCTCTGTGACCTCACAGGCTGTAGCCCATCAAGCTCCTCTGTCCATGGAATTCTCCAGGCAAGAATACTGGAGTGGACTGCCATTTCCTTCTCCAAGGGGTCTTCCTGACCCAGGGATTGAACCCACATCTCTTAAATCTCCTGCACTGGTAAGCGGGTTCTTTACCAGTTTAGCCACCAGGGATGATGGGTTATTTTCTCCTCAGGAATTTCCCATCTGAAGGATTTGTGGAAAGAGTGTGGTGGTCTCCCCTTGCCAGGAATAGCCATTCACACAATTGTGCCTGATGACCTTGTAAGAAATGACACACGCCACCCATTGATGTTCACCTCAGGGAACAATCCAAATATTACCTCAGAGCCCCTTTCCTTGGCTAAGTCGATTTCAGGAGTCCCTAAAGGGTGTTCACCCAGGTTGCAAAATTACACTCATCTCTCTCCCTCCACATGGAAAGATAACAGTCTTTGAAATTTTTTCCTGCTGGCAAACACGTTTTCTCATGAAAAGATATACATTTTCCACCACTTAGTAACCGAGTTTCTCAACAAAATGTTGACTTATGACCTAATATTTGGCTTCCATCCAACTCCGGAGCATTTCATAACCCATGTTCACAATTCAGCATGACAATCAGACATTGTTATTTGCATGATTTCAAAAGGGTATGTCATGCTGAAGGAAGAATTAAAATCAAGTTCGATTCTGTGTTTCAAGTGATGTCCCAAGAAGGAGAAAGAAATAAGCTGGCCCAGCTCGAGTGGAAACTGACTATGACAAAAGCCTGTTATGGCCATTTTAATGGGCCACTTGGATCCGTCAAGCCATGTGCATCTGTGGTTTCAGTTTGGGCTAAGAGACAGGTAAGCACAGATGCCTGAAGGAAGCTGCATCTATAGTCCTGCTGCCTAAGCTGAGAATGCAGAAAACATATGGGAGGGATGCTGACAATGTCTCAGCTACAAATCCCTGCTAACTGGGAAGGTAGTCAGGGCAAGAAAATAGAGGCCCTCCTTCTTGAGTTTCTGAATGACCACAAACACTCACTCTCCCTGTTTGTAAATAGGGCCTGCATTTATTACCATATACCTTTTCTTCAAGAAGCATGTGGCTAGTTCCTAATCTATAGGATGACACCAGAACAGGGAGGACCGGAAAGGCTTAGGTGCCACATCTTATATGTGGGCCAACTCAGATGCTACAGTTGTAATGGGGCTCTATCCTTATATTCTTATTCTCCAACATCCCTTCCTCAGCATCCCAGAGGTTCCTGGGTCCTCCTTTCCTAGCCTCAGTCTCATGCTGTTGTAAAATGCACCATCAAAACCTTCCCTGAGCTTCCCAAGTCCATCAGTTTCCAGGACAACTTCCCGGACCTTGCCGACAGCTCCCCAATCTTCCTGGTGTGTCACAGCCCCTGTATGAGACAGAAGGCTTCTTAGGTAGGACCATATTCTCAGGATCACTTTGAACACCAGCTATAAGAAGCCCAAAACATGCCATCCATCACGGCTATATCCCCTGTATATAGACCCTCTTCTTGCTCCATGCAGAATGAATGCCCCATAAGCTCCCTAAGACTCTTCCTTTAGGATCAGAACCAGTTTTCCAGGTGGCCCTTAGTAATTATGTATCCATCTTTTTACTCCGTGCTGCTTATCCAAAATTTCTAGTTTCTCCATATGTGGGGTTTGTCAAATATATCAAAAATCTGCCTCTGAGAGATCCAAGAGTTTCTTCGTTTTCTCTCCCCTCCTATCACAGGCTCATCTTCTGCTTTTCTTAAGTCTGAGCATCTCTGCCGTTCTACTCAGGGTTCAGCTCCCTCCTCAGCAGCTCAACCCCTTATCTCACCTCCACTACCACTGTGAAGGCATGTCTACCACTCCCCTTCACCCTGCATCCTCCTTCTCCTCAACCGCACGCCAGAGACCTCTCATACTGCGGGACATTTGCCGTTTCCTATTTATGTTAACTTCTTTCTGTTGAGGATTTCCCTCCCGTCTCTTGGGGAGACAGAGTATTAGCAGGAATCGAGTCTCTTCCCAACTGTGTGCCATTGGCTGTTCCTCAGAGAGAAAAAGAAGGGTGAACCAGACACCTTCCCGCAGGACCCTGGGAGTCCCTTGGTTACACGGAACAATACTTCCACAGGGTGGCTCTTTTGCCACTTCCTGTTCATACGAACTCATCCTGTCTTGTGTTTCCAGGCCCTGTCCTTCCCCTACTTCCCAGGGGGCTGTGAGGAGTTAACAGGAATGTTATCTGAGATTAGGAGTAATAGGCAATGTTGTTTTTCAGTTGCTAAGTCATGTCCAACTCTTTGTGACCCTATGGACGGCAGAACACCGGACTTCCCTGTCCTTCACTATCACCTGGAGTTTGCTCAACAGGCAGTGAGCTCTTTACAAACAGATCATTGATGTTCGTTTCATAAAGCTTGGGAAAGATGAAAGTGGCACCACAGATTTGTATTTTGCATTAAAACTAAACAGAAACAAATACCAGATGTCATATCTTTAATGAGTTAAATGACCTCTGGCTGGCCTATTTAAAATATTAAGTGTATTCCTCATTTCTAATCACTGCCTTACTGTTTTGTATGCATGTGAAAGGTAATATGCCAAAAGATGGACAGGAACGTTACCTAATGGAGTGGGATTAGTGATGATTCTTAAGACAAGTTGATGAAAATATTTTCTTTAATCTTGTTACACAGTCCATGCTATCACACAGTACATGGGTACCAGATTCTATCTCCATTGTCCTGTGTGCTCCCAGAGGCACCTTTGTCTGTCAACAGAACACAAAGGTCTGCCAGAGCCCTCCAGGTTCTCAGGTCACCGGCCCCCTGACACGACCCAAACACCTGGGAAAGTCTCCCTTATATTCCTGGCCTGCATCTAAACATCTGGCTTCATTTCACTCTTTTCTTTCCCTACAAGAAAAAGAAAATACATTTGGTTCACACATACAAGAACAGATGTGAGGACTCTGGGGAAAAGAGGAGAGAACAGCTTTGACATTGGAGAAAGTCAAGGGCATCTGGGCATTCATTCCCAGGATGCTAGGACAGCAGCAGGAACAGAGACCACCCCTCGTTTGTCTCTCGGGAAGCATCTTAGCAAACAGAATCCAAGACCATCCCTGAAGTCCACTTCCTCCACCCACACACTGGTGCACTACTACAAATGAAAGGGGACACAGACCATGGGGCTCTCTCACTCCAGTGCTTAGAGCATCCTCCCGACATTTGGGGGAACACAATCAGCCTATTTTGCTGGAGGAAGGTTAGGCACCATATACAGAGCCACAAGTGAGCTGGGATATTGGATGACTCATCTCCATGGCTGCACACTGGTAATAAAATGAGACTGCATCACCCTTCATTGCACCACTGATTCAGCCCTTCCCAGAACTCACTTGGGGCACAAACTTTCCAACACAACAGCCTTGGAGGCAAGAACTTCATAACACTCTTCTACTCCATCCTAACTGCATTTGGAAAGGGATAAGCAAACACATTACCCCCCCAAACAAGAATGCAGGTGCTACAAACATCAAACACAAATGCTCTCAAAAAAGAAGTGCTAAAGGAAATCAGGCATCTGCATTGCCAGGTCCAGGGTAGGTATGAAGTACCTGCTGGATGCTGGGTTGTCATAAACCTGATTCCTTTTCCATGGTATAATTCTGAGGGGCTGAACATGAACCCCATTTTACAGATGAGGAAACTGAGACTCAGAAAAATAAAATGACTTGTCCCAAATAAATCTAGATAGTGAGTAGTACAACCAGGAGAAAGACTGTCATTGCCATTTCCGTGGGTTCTATCACCAGTAGCATTCCCCTGGGAAGTGCTCAGAGGACCAGGCACCATAGCAGTTTCCCTAGTCCTCCATTTACACATCCGAGCATGGCAGAGAGCAGAGCATAGGTTTCTTTGGCCCCAATAACTGTCTTCCTCCAGCTTTAGAGGTGATTCGTGGAATGGCTGACACCTGTGAGGCAGGACACAGGAGCCTGTGCCGTCGTGGATGGGGATGTTACGGTATGAGGGACAGCTTGGAAACCTGATGCAGACTCATGGGTATTAACCATCCAGTGACACATTACCCACCCTTTACCCTCACAAAGCAGAGCCTGGCATCCCAAATTTTAGCTTGGCATCCCAAAGTTTAGCTTCTATGGTCATGGTCACAAAATGACAATACATCGCCACAGGTGGCCTGAATCCTGGCTACAGTGATCCATTATTATGCACTAGGCCAAATCACAAGATACAACAGTAAAATCTAGACTATCTATGGAGAAAAGGACAATTTTACAGTCTGCTGGTAGGAATGTGGCTGGCATATTTCTGGAACGGCAATGTGGTAGGGAGAATCAAATGTTTTTAAAATGTGCATATGTAGTAAATCCACCCTTAGGGATTCACTCTTAAGGAATTAGTTTCAGAAAAGATGTTTGTACAAAGATTCTCAGGGCACTGTTTAAACTAGCAAGAATTGGAAACAATTTAAATGCTCAACAATTGAGAATCAGCTAGGTAAATGATGTGTTAGATGACGGAATATTATGTTACCATTACTATGCTGTTTTAAAAGAACATACCCTGCTAGGAGAAACAACTGCCCATGGTGAAGAAGAACCAGCCTGAGTTCTGGACTCCAACCGTATGGATACGAATACCAACTCCACTTTTTGTTGGCTCTGTGAGTGCCAATAAGATGCTTAACATCTCTGAACCTCAGTTCCCCTGGATGGAAAATGGTCCATATTTCAGAGTTATGATGATGATTAAATCCCTCAGTAAATGCAACATGCTTAGGGTTTTACCTGGCATGTGGTGAGTACTACATAAATGGTAACCAGGATTATACTGTTTGGTGAAAAAGAACCTGTGCAATAGAGTACTTACATTGTGATATCCTTTTAAAATTATGTAAGAACTAACTTTTGTTGTTCAGTCGCTTAGTCGTGTCCAACTCTTTGTGACCCCATGAACTGCAGCGCACCAGGCTTCCCTATCCATTACCAACTGTTGGAGCTTGCTCAAACTCGTGTCCATTGAGTCGGTGATGCCATCCAACCATCTCATCCTCTGTCATCCTCTTCTCCTTCTGCCTTCAATGTTTCTAATGAGTCAGTTCTTCGCATCAGGTGGTCAACTACTGGAGCTTCAGCTTCAGCATCAGTCCTTCCAATGAATAGTCAGGATTGATTTCCTTTAGGATTGACTGGTTTGATCTCCCTGCTGTCCAAGGGACTCTCAAGAGTTTTCTCCAACACCACAGTTCAAAAGCATCAATTCCTCGGTGCTCAGCTTTCTTTATGGTCCAACTCTCACACCCATACATGACTACTGGAAAAACCATAGCTCTGATGATATGGGTATTTGTCAGCAAAGTAATGTCTCTGCTTTTTAATATGCTGTCTGGGTTGGTCATAGCTTTTCTTTCAAGGAGCAAGTGTATTTTAAGTTCATGGCTACAATCACGGTCTGCATGATTTTGGAGCCCAAGAAAATAAAACCTTTCACTGTTTCCATTGTTTCTCCATCTTTTTGCCATAAAGTGATAGGACCGGATGCCATGATCTTAGTTCTTTGAATGCGGAGTTTTAAGTCAGTTTTTTTCACTCTCCTCTTTCACTTTCATCTTTATGGAGAATCAAAACCAAGTATCAAACACTATCTTTGGGTTATGCCATCATGGGTGACTTCTGCTGGCTTCTTTTAGTCTCCGGTGCTCGATGTTTTCTGCAACTCAGTGAACATTTCTTTTGTGGTTGCAGCTGCCGAAGAGGGTCATTTTAGTGATCCAGCCTCCATCACAGAACACAGGGCAGTGAAAAGAGCAGGATTCTGGATGAAGACACATCCTGGCTCTTTGGTGAACCTATAGTGTGTGTGTGTTAGTTGCTCAGTCATGTCCAGCTCTATGCAACAACATGGACTGTAGCCCACCAGGCTTCTCTGTCCATGGAGTCTTCCAGGCAAGAATACTGGAGTGGATTGCCAAGCCCTCCTCCAGGGGATCTTCCCGACCCAGGGATCTAAACCAGGTTTCTTGCATTGCAGGTGGACTCTTTACCATCTGAGCTGCATGGGAAGCCTGGTGAACCTCTAGACTTGGGGCTAATAATCACTTCCTAGAGGACTATTCTGAGGATGAAACTACAGGAGACAATGTACTGTGCCTGGCACACAGAGAGGAACCAACACAAGCTCTTTCTTCTCCTTCTGGCAGCCCCCAGCTCGATGTTGAAGATCAATCCATCAACTGTCATTGACACATCTTTCCTCCCACCTCTACCCCTCCTGCCAATCATTCCGCTACCTTGACTAAGTCAGCAACATGCTCTGTGTGGGGTGTGTGGGGGTGTGTGTGGGGAGTGTGTGTGTGCCTGTGAGGATGTGTGTGCCTGAACATATGCATGTGTGGAAATTTGTGTGCACACACATGAGTGTGCATGTGAGCACCACAGACCCTAGGGAAGCCGCAGAGAGGTGAACTCAGATACTAAGCACCTAGAGATCAAGCGGAGTTAAGAAAAAGATCTTCAGCTGGAGACACCTCGATGGTTTCTCAGCACAAAAGAAAGAGGCCTCCAAAATGATGTGAAAATGTGAGGCTGACAATCAGCGGGACCCTGGGAAGTGTTCCATACCCTCCTCAGGAGGCTGCAAGGAAACCTGCTGCCCAAGGAACAAAAGATAATGACCCTTCACCTGGATCAGCCCCTGGAGCAGAACAAACAGGCAAAAGAGGGCAGGTTCAGTGGAGTAGGGTGGGGGGGGGGGCGGTGGGAGGCGACGGCAGCTGGGCTCTCCCATGATTCATGCCGTGGCCGCTTTCCTGAAGCGTCCACAGGGTACAAAATCAATTCAGCTCTTGGCTTCAGACCAGAGAGAACAGGATGGAGCTGACAATGAGATAACACAACCAAAGGAGCAGCAAGAACATCTGGTGGGGAGATGTGTTGCGTGTGCATGTGTGTGTGTGGCCATGAGCACAGGCATGAGCGCTGAAGTTGTGTCATGGTGGTTGGTCAAGTGAGGCTGCCCTTTACCTGGGTGAGAGGACCAAGATGATAGAGCCACCCTAGGGCAATCGCAGCAGGAAACAGTTTCTGATGGCTAGGCGGGAGGTCTGCAAAATGATTTCTGCCAATGATTACCTTCCCGTTTCTTGCACTCCTGTGTTCTAGAGTAACATAGAATAGTGAGGAGCAGAGCTAGTGGTGGAAGAATGCCAACTCCTTTCTCAGGCCATCAATGCTCTCACCTTAACATTACCTTCTCTTGGATTCCTCAGCTTCCTTTACAGAATCTTCAACTCCATTTCATAGAAAGCATGGCATGGTATATGGGTGAGATCAAGGGTCTGGAGACAAGCAGAGAAGGCCTTTTTTTCTAGTGTCCTTGGCCAGGCACCTGAACCTTCTGAGCCTGAGTCACCTCATCCAGAAGACGGAGTAGCAACACCCACCATCTCACACGAAGAGACAGCAGAGAAAGTGTCTAAGGCAAAGGAACTTGAATAAGACACTACCCTTGTGATCACTATAGTCATCACCGGCATCATCCTTACAACTTAAAGTTTGGATTCTCATTAATGCAGTTGCCTCGGGGAAAATAACATTTGAAATTGTCCTCAGCCACTAGTCTGGTAAATTAGAAAACCTGTAAGATGGGGTCACAATCTTACTAACTCACTATCAATTTGTAAAAATGGAAAATGAATCCAGACAGTCCTTAAGATCTTTTCCAGCTTTAACACCCTCCAAGTTTATAATACAGACCAGTGTTTCTCAGAGAGTGTTCCCTAGACCAAGAGCTTCAGCATCACCAGAGAAATATAAATTCCCAGACTCTATTCCAGACCCACTGAATAAAAGACCCTAGGAGTGGGGACCACCAATCTGTCTTAATAATCTCTCCAGGTGACCCTGATGCGTGCTAAAACTGGGATCCAATGATAGAAATCTCAGTGAAATGAATTTCTGATCTTCTCTTGAGAGTAGGTTTAAGAAGGAAAAGAATATTATGGCTCTAGGGCCTTGAACCAGGGCCCAAAATGGAAGAGGGAATCACACAGGGTTGAGACCAAGATTACTAAAAGCAAACATTAAAGGAAAGTCACACTTTACATCTTCTTCCAGAAAATCATTCTACTTGATGCCTTCCCATCCATTCTCTTCTAAGATAGTTCAGTATAAATTTCCACAGTCCAAACTGTGTCCATTTCCCAAGGAAATCGAGACTCAGAAAAGACTGCCCAAGACTACAGAACCAGCCACTATGGCACAGCCTGAACATCATCCCAGGTCTTCTTGGCCATAAGTGGCCTTCCCTTATCCCACATCAAAAGTTCAACATCAGTAGCCCTAGAGAGGCATCTAGAGCTCCCTGAGCAGCTGGCTCCTATCAGATTGCCAGATTCTGGACAAACCTTGTTAATGACGACCACCTTCAGCACCTGACCTTATGGAAGCTTTATAGCTATTTTCCTTTTTAGGGCCTTTAGCACTCTAGGGAGAAAGAATCTTAGTGAACCAAGTACTGTCTCAGTGGGAGAAGGTTTCTTACATCTCCCAGGGAGGAGAAGCTGGTTTGGTACCAAGGAAAAAAGAAAAGTCCTAATTTGGAAGAATCAATAGCTCCTTCCTCAAAAGTCAAATTGTACACCATCAGCAAAACTGGGGTCATAAACAACCTTCTCAGCAGGCCAAAGGGACACATCAATTTTCAGTGGTTTGTCAAAACTTTAAATCGTCCCAACACCATGATAAACAACAATCTAATCTGAGTTATTCCATGGGAAATATTAAGAATGATCTAAAGAAAGAGTAATTTGGTTTCCTTAGATATTGAACAGATTAGGAAGAGACAAGAATACAGAATGAGAAAGGCCCGTGGAGGAAAGGGAAACAACCCAAGAATACATGAACCCACGCAGCACAGAGAACAGGCATCCATGAGGTCAAATCTTCCATGAAGAAGCCCAGAGACAGGGCAGTGAAGACACTCCCTGTGTGCACACAGGCATGAACACACACACACACAAGGAAGGAAGTGAGCCCCTTGGCCATGCATGTCCTTTTCACTGCCCTAGCATAATGCCTGGCATACAGTTGGTGCTGAATAAACATGTGTAAAGTGATAAATGCAGAATTTGAAGGCATAATCTGAGAAGCCTGGGTACTTAAATCAAAGCAAGCTGCATTGGCTATGTCCTGTTTGCCCCTCCCAGTCTGCCCTCCACACTTCCTTCTCCTGCAATATCTTTCAGAGGCTGACTTCATGGATAGTATCAGTGGTCACCTTGGCTTCTGGCTAAGAGTCACTTCCTAAGATTCAAGAATAAGTCAAATATTGATATCATTAAAACAACAATCATGCCAGTAAGTACTGTTCATTCAAGCATATGTTCTCAGACTTGAGAGGGTGTGAGAATCCCCTCAAAGGCATGTTCAAATACAAATGACTAGCCTCCCCCCAACATCCCTTCTCCAGCTTATGATTCATTAGGTCTAAAGTAGGGCCCATGAATTTCATTTCTACATGTTCCTGGATGAGGCTGATGCTAAAGGCCCAAAGAACACCCCTGGAAAACTACTGTGTTAAAATACACTCTACAAGGCATTGTACTCATCCATCCACATTACCTCTGAACTTTACAATAAATCTGGAAAGACCCAGTATTATTATCCTACTTGTTTTCAGATGAGATAACTTTGTTCAGGAGTAAGTTAACTTAGCCAAGATCTCATCTCTGGCACAAACCCAGTTCTCATTACCTCAAACCCCACACTGTATTCAGTGGATGCTATGTGGTCCTAACTGAGCACCCGACTCCGCTGAGAAAAAGTGCCAGTGAGATCCATGAAACTACACCCTGAGGCCAGCCTGTATTTGCTGTCTGCAGTCACATCTTGGTGTTTCTTCAGCCATAAAGGGTCTTTGGGAACTGGCAGCTCAGACTATAAAGGAAGAAGAGAGAAGCAGTAAAATTGTATGTGATCACGATTCATATTAAAATCTATCCTTTAATTGGTTTAGAGACCATCCTGGCAGGGCTTATGTTGAAGAGTTGTCTCATTCTCTAATCCCATTTGTAGCTAAGGATTCCTTTACGGCCTTTGCTAAAATGTCAGCCTTGAGGGAGAGAGAGAGAAAGGCTCTCGCAACAGCCTTTCACACTTTGAGGAGCCACAAAAGAGGTCACGTCCGGACTGAAAAGATCCAAATGGACTCCCATCCCTCACAGAACCAGCTCTGCCGCTGCTGCTGCTAAGTCGCTTCAGTCGTGTCCGACTCTTCGCGACCCCATGGACTGCAGCCCACCAGGCTCCTCCGTCCATGGGATTTTCCAGGCAAGAGTCCTAGAGTGGGTTGCCATTGCCTTCTCAGAACCAGCTCTAAGCTCTACCTATCAGGAGGTACAGCTTTGTAAAGTCAAAGAATCAGAAAGATGAACCACTAGAGGGGCTTGCGGGGGCACGGCCTTGATAGAAGACAACTGCATGGTCCAGGGACGCAGAGCACTCACTCCGGAGGGTAACATTGCCTGCTCATCACATCCCCACATCACCAACTGAGGTCTGAGACCTGGGCTGCAGGGAAAGGTTCAAGACTTCTTCCATGTGAAGATTCTTAAAATATCAGAAATACCAGATGTCACTGCTGAGAGTGTTCTTTACCAGGGTCCTCACCATTCCTGTTTTCTCTGTCTGAGCCTTAGGAGGCATGCTTTTCTGAGCTCTGACTGTTATTACTCTTCCTGATTTGAGTTAATCCACCTCTCATTTCTCTCTCTCTGCCTCTCTTTGTCCACTTCCGTTTGTGTGTGTCACACACACACACACAAACACATTCACACACTAAAATTTTTAAATTTAAGGTTCAAAGCCAATCTTAGTATCTCTATGTCAGAGAGTAAAGAGACTCCATTAGAGGTTCCCATCACAGTGGAAACAACTACTTATACCCAAAAAGGTTTTTTGCTGTTTTTTTGTTTTTTAAATTGAAGAATAGTTGATTTGCAATGTTGTTAGTTTTGCGTGTATAGCATAGTGACTTAGTCTTTTGTTTGGTTTTTGAAGATTATATTCCATTGTAGGTTATTACAAGATATTGGGGATAAGTCCCTGTGCTACACAGTAAATCCTTGTTGCTTACCTATTTTATGTATAGTAGTTTGTATCTGTTAATCCCATACTCCTAATTTGTCCCTCCCCGACTCTCCCCCTTGGCAACCATGTTTGTTTATGTCTGTGAATCTGTTTCCGTTTTGAATATACATTCATTTGTATTTTTTAAGATATCACACATAAGTGATATTACAGTACTTGTGTCTCTCTGACTTATTTCACTAAGCATAATATTCTCTAGGTCCCTCCATATTGCTGTAAGTGGCAATATTTCATTCTTTTTATGGCTGAGTAATATTCTATTATATATGTAAATACATGGAGGTAGAAAGAGTGCAATAATCTTCAGGCAAACTGTTTAAACTTTGAGTTTTACATTTCTTATTTTCAAAATGGAAATATCACAAGATGCCCTCAACAGTAAAAACAAAGTGTATGATCATAATACCACACATAGTAATTTCTTAATAAATGTTATTTTCCTTCCCCTCTTCTCTTTCTTTGTTCTTGGACAAACAACATTATACCAAGAAAATGGAAATAAAGATAAGCTAAACAAAAACTGCCAACAATTTGACTGACACAATAAATCAAAATTGTTCTCACCAGCTACTGCTTCTGGATTTTAATGTAATCAAAAAACAAAACAATTCAGTTCAAAATACAAAAACTTAAGTCATAAAACTCAAAGCCATAATACTCAGTGGAACACACAGAATAGAATCAGCCCACATTTACTGCTAGCACTAAGGTGAAGTGTATGAGACCTGGGTACAAAGCAAATTATGGGGCAGAGGAAATCTGAAGAATAAAATCAGGTTTAGGGGGAGTGAACATCCTCCCACCCTTCTAATGAGGAGTTTGAAAATAATCAGCCTTAGCATGATGACACGGATATTGGTTTGATTCCAGAGCTTACCCTACCAAATTATAAAAATCGCAAAAGAAAGTAATTGAAGAATTCATAACGAGATTTGCTTGGCAATGTTCAAAATCCAAAGCAAAGTAATTTAATAAAGGAGGCACAGAGGGGGCTTTCCTTGATCTTTGCACTGTATTATCCCAAACCAATCATCATCAAACAAAATTAAGCTGCAGGGCATTATGAGGGGGACAACTTAGTCAATTGTATGGAAACCTGCTCCAGGCGACTGACTAAACACCTGCCCTCCCCACCCTTCCTCACTCCTTCTTGCTCTCCCAGCAACTAGATCCCAGCAATCCTGCTCATTCTTCTTGAAGAAAGATGCCCATGGGTGCATTTCCGAATACTATCATTTCTTTTTCACTTGCTGATTATTCATTTTGTTTGATTTTTACAAAGATAAAACATTTGGATGCCCACGTGTGTCGCCTCTGCTCTAGGCCCTGGGACAACAAATGAATAAGAGGCAGGCCTGACGTTATGGAGGCTCGGAGTCCAGTGAGGATGCGACAGAGCAGGGCACTGAGGATGAGGTGACACGTGATGGACCTGAACTCTGGGATGCACAGGGTGTTAAGGGAGCCCCTGGCCCTGCCCTGGGAAAGGAGGAGCTTCAGTGGGGGTCAGGAAGAGTAAATGCTCCTGCTGAGGCCAGAGAGAGAACTGAGAATCAGCCTGGCCAACAAAGAAAGGGAAGGCTTTCCAAGCAGGAGGATCCCGGGTGTGTAGAGGAGGGGAGAGGGGAAGGAACTGCTCAGGTTTCCTGTGATGAAGACACTAGGTAAGTGGCAGTAAGAGCTGAGGCTTCATTCTGATCATGCATCTCTTCCATTTTTTGCAGAGTGTCACCAGCTAATGACCCAGGAGCTAGAGTGAGAAAAGTATTGAGTTCAAACCCTAGGTTCGATATTGACTCAAACTTGATTATCAGAAGGTCCCTTGCCCACTTTAAACTCTAGTTTCCTAATTAATAAACAAGTTGTCTAGAAGTCCAGTTCAGCTAATTTAATGCCTGAAAAAAACTTAAATTCTCACCCTTGATCCATCCCAGGCCTCTTTAATGGGAGCCATTACGATTAAATTAACCTTCTGATTGTTCAAACACTGATTCAAGGCTCCAAAGGAAGGAAGGAAAACTCTGGGTAAAGTAAGAAAGGAAACACAAATGTTTGAAATAACATACCATACCAAAGCAGCCTTTGTCAAGCCTAACTCAATTTAAAGAGGAAAGCATCAAGCATACTCTTACATTGTTATGCCCACTGTCCGAATCCCCCAGCAGGAAAAGAGAAGACCTCCATGACAATGCAACATGCAAAGGAAGGGAAATTTACTGCTGACTCGAGCCAGGGCCCCTGCTGCAACCAACGCAGTGGTGCAAAGTCAGAGAGCCCTGAACCCCAGTTTCCACACACATTTATAGGGTGCTCGATTTCAAACATAAGCAGTGGGCAGTGGGCGCAAGTGGATTGGTTACATGTTTGCAAAGCAATTTTATTGGTACGAACTTCCGCGCGCGCGGGACTTTCAGGGGACCTTCTCAGAGGTTTACTGGGCTCGTACTGATTAGCTGGTCTCTGGTGGCCTGCTGAGGGCAGATAATTACCCTGCCCTCGGGAGAAACTGAAACTTAGGCCTACTCTTAGTTCAGGGCGCCTGTCATGTTGCTAGTCTTGACAGTCTCACAACATATTAACAGAGTTCAGCATTACTAAATGAGTTGACTAACAAACAAGTCAATGAATAAACGAATGAATGAAAAACTCAAATATTTCAAAGAGCAAATCATAGTGTACTCATGTGAGGAAGGTGTTTTTATGTACATTAATTCTGATTAATAAAAAAAGGTAGGTATCTAACCATCTCTTCAATTTCCTCAAACGCACCAAAATTCATGAATTTTGCCTAATGTAGGCCAAGGAAAAAGTGAGTTGAAGAAAAAGTGATTTCTTCTTCATTCAGTCCCCAGAACAATAAATCAAAATAAAGTCAAAAAAAAAAAAAAAATATATATATATATATATATAAAGAGAAAGAGAAATAAATTTTTATAAATCACAATAAAGGATTTTAGAAAAGTAGAAAAATACCAATTTATAAAAAGACTTTTCCTACTAAAGATAAATCCACAAGGATTTAATGGGAAAAAAAAAACACAACACTGAAGCCTGAGTATTCTTTTGATCCCCAAGATAGAAAGTAATTTATTCAAAGCTGTGCTTCTGGCAATACTCAGTAATATTTTGTCCAGAGCTTTAAATGTTTATATCCTTTTTTGATACCATGTTTCTACTTTTGAGAATTTGACTTCAGGAAATAAATATAGTAACTGAACAACCATTGGGCAATAAGGTGTTCATTATAGTGTTATTTGTAATTTGTGAAAAATTGTAATAGACCCAAATAACACTCAAGAAGGAAATGCTTAATTTTACATATATTTTGATGAAATATTAAGTAGCCACTAAAATGGTTTTTAAAGTTTTACAACAGTGTTAGAAAGTGCAGGATAAAATATATTTTCTCTAACATCATAATTATGCAAAATATTTACAGATATTTGAAAAGACTTCCCAGAAATACAAGAGTTCCTAGAGCCTTGTTTAGGTGGTTGAAAAATATACATTTGATTGGTTCTTTTCTGTTTGTTTTTAGAAATATTCTAACCTTTTGAAAATTCTGATATTTATTTAAATGATATATATTTTCAAATTATAAATGTATAATCTAATATTTCCTTTCAAAACCTCTTATTTTAAATGTTGGCATGGACTGGGAGATATTTAATCTAAGTGACCTTGGAATTGGGTTGGACCACAGATTTAAAGGGGCTTCCCTTGTGGCTCAGCTGGTAAAGAATCTGCCTGCAATGTGGGAGATCTGGGTTCAATCCCTGGGTTGGGAAGATCCCCTGGAGAAGAAAATGGCTACCCACTCCAGTATTCTTGCCTGGAAAATTCCATGGACAGAGGAACCTGGTGGGTCCATGGGGTTGCAAAGAGTCAGTCATGACTGAACGACTAACACTTTCACGTCATAGATTTAAATCATGTGAAAAAGGCTCAAGTGTATTACAAGGTCAAGACACTCAGAACTCAGCCGGAGACCCAGAGAAGGGGTTCTGCAGACAGCAACTGTTAAACAACGAAAATACCACTGCCATCATTCTCCTACAAGGAAACTATACATTTAGTGGAAATAAAAATGGGCTTTGTTCTCATGGTATTCCACTCTCCTTTCTGCCTCTCTGGTTTCCCTTATTTTTTCTGTGTATTTTATTTCCTGTTTGTCAATTTTCTCTCACATTCTCACATTTGTGTTTTCAAAACTGAAAAAGAATTGAGGAATCCGGATTGTAAAATGTAGGTACAAAACATCACTAAGCAGAATAAATACCCGATTTCTGTTCTCCTACCCTTTTCCACACTAAATCACAGCCACTTTTTCATCCTTCAGAACTCAATAGGGATACCTTAAAATAAAAAAAAAAAAATTAAGTCCAATGCTTTATATTCTGAACTCTATGCTAATGAAAACACAGCATATAAAAGTTCATGGAATTCAGCTAAAACAGTGCTTAGAGGGAAATGTATAGCTTTAAATACTTGTATTGGGCTTCCCTGGTGGCTCAGTAGTAAAAGAATACACCTGCAATGCAGAGGACATGCAGAAGATGTGGGTTCAATCCCTGGGTTAGGAAAATCCCCTGGAGGAGGAAATGGCAACCCACTCCAGTACTCTTGCCTGGAAAATCCCATGGACAGAGGAGCCTGGTGAGCTACAATACATG